>NC_046660.1:89902920-89913449 GCF_010883055.1 Belonocnema kinseyi
TTTTCAAGAGCGAAAAAAATCACGATGTCATATGAAACTTGAAATGTTTGGTATTGGATATTGTTGACAGATGACAATACGCCAATTAGCACAAATGGTAATAAAAAATAAATGGCAATACCGGTTTCATATGTATACACCTGGTACTAGCATCGTATACTCCATCAGAAAATAATGTGGTTGCAGACAGATTGTCTCAAATTACTAATTTTGACACTGAGTGGGAATTAAATCATTGTTATTATCAATTAATTGTTAAAAATTTCGAACAGCCCAACATTGATCTGTTTGCTTCTCAGTACAACGCAAAATGTAAAAATTTTGTTTCGTGGAAACCAGAGAAAAACTCTTTACACGTTGATGCTTTCACAATTCCTTGGTCAGATTTTTACTTTTATACATTTCCACCTTTTTCCTTGATTCTCAAGGCACTTCTCAAAGTTAAACGAGAACAGGCATATGGTATTCTAGTAGTACACTTTTGGAAAAATCAGCCCTAGTTTCCACTTTTCGAAAGCCTAATGGTAGGTAAACCTATAATTCTCAAAGCTAACAAAGATTTGTTGTTATCACCGTTTAGTTCTCTCCCACACCCAAGGTCAGTGCACTTGAGTTTGATTGTGAGCAGAGTATCCGGGAAGCATTCGTAACAAAAAATATCCCCACTCAGGCTTTGGATATAGTTTTAGCTTCGCTCAGCAAATCCACATTAAAACGATACAGAAGCGCTTTAAATCTTCGGAGGGACTTTACGCAAGCACATCATCTTGATTTTTTGGACACTGAACCAAGGGGGGTCTTGACATTTCTTACATAACGGTTCTCTGCAGGGGCTTCTTATGTCACGTTGAACTCTTATAGGAGTACAATCTTATTAATTTCGGAAAATCGTGTGGGCGAGCACCCCAGTATTACTAGATTTTTTAAGGGAGTTTTTAAGCTAAAGCCCTCATGACCAAAATATTCCTCAACTTGGAACGTTTCCATTGTCTTAGATTATTTAGAGGGGCTTCATATTACTAATTTTCAAAATTTAACTTTTAAGACAGCAATGCTCCTTGCGTTAAGCACTGCTCAAAGAGCGCAGACTTTGACAAAAATCAAGATAAGTAATATTAATAGGGTCATGAATAGCTTAGTAATTACCATTTCCGACATTGTAAAGACTTCTGGGCCTGGGCGCCTCCAGCCGACTCTACAATTAAAAAGGTTCACAGATACCTAAATTATGCGTAGTTTCTACGATCTTATTATACCTCGATCGTACCAAAACTTTAAGTGGCAACTGTGACCAGCTTTTCATATCTATCAAAAAACCGTTTCATGCAGTTAGTACCCAGACTCTTAGTAGATGGGTTAAAAAATGTTTGGCTAAAAGCGGAGTAGATGTCTCCCATTTTTCTGCACATTCAACGCGCCATGCTTCGACGTCAGCGGCCTTCGAAAAAGGCCTAGATTTTGATACTATAAGACGTACCGCAGGCTGGTCCGATCGCTCTCAGGTCTTCACTAAATTTTATAAACGTCCGATCATTAGCGACACAAGTGTTTTTTTAAAATTTGTGTTCAATAAAACTACTTAATAAAATTTGAAACTTAAATACCTCAGTAACGTTTTGTTTTCTTTTTTACGGAAAATCACTCTAAATAACTACAGTGTAATGTTGAAGAGCGAGGACGCAATATAATTGAACGATTAAACGAACTTACCTGTAAGTGAAGTTCGATCGCAATTATATGAAATCCTCGCTTGAATACATTACAACCCACCTTTCCAAATAAATATTATATTCATTCACTCCCGTTCCCATATTTAAGTTTCATCGCTAGTGTTTCACTCTAAAATATGAAATAGTTGGGCCACTCGGGATATAGAGGGCCCTACTGGCTTTTTTTGAACTCTAAAGACGTGTGCTGCCTGGCGGACAGATGAGATATGAGATGAGTTTCAACATCATTTCACCGTATTCGAGCGAGGACTCCATATAATTGCGATCGAACTCCACTTAAAGGTAAGTTCGTTTAATCGTTCAATAATTAAACGCACTGGTAGAGAAATTTAAAAAATGTCGGTATTAGTGCTGCTTAAAAATGCAAATTAAAAAAATATATATCAAGTTTTTCCACCGTGTAGTTTCATATATAATTCAATGAAAAACATTGAGATTTTAGTCACTTTCAAACTGATAAACATAACAGTATCGCATAGCAGCAACACTGTTCCCTCTCTCCAGCTTATCTGCAGTACCAAGCTATTCAAACGCCCATGACAGTTGATCATGGTTAGGTTTTAATTGCGACGTTGCACGATCTACGAATCTGCCGCTGGCGTTAGTGGTAACTATACGTTTACACGCATCCTACGAATTCTATGCTAGTAGCCCACTGAAATCTGCACCATGCGGTTCCGTGAAATTTTCTCAATGTAGTATTACTTGACAGCGCCCCACGATACTCTACTATTTGTACGGGGATGGGATTTACATACAATCTTAAGATATAAATTTACATCAAATATTCGAAATATTGTTCTTGCCTTTTTTTCTATTAGGGGGCTTCCATAAACAATTTGGCCCAATTTTCGCCAATTTATGACTCCCCCATCCCCCCATGTGGTCTACTGTGGCATTATCCTCCCCCCCCCCCCCCCCCCGACCCTCAGAGGTGCTACGTGGTTCTTTCTATTTCTTGTAAAACGAAAATAAAACAAAAAATTATGAGTGGTAGCCACACAAGTGGTTGCGGCCAAAATTGTCTTGCCGCTATGCGTTAAATAAAGTAAACAAAAAGACTTGAAGAAGGGGCCCTAGGTTTGGTTCGCAGCAGTCGAATTTAGGACTCCCCACGCTGTTTCAAAAAAGAAGTAAGCTATGGGCTTTATTATTATTATTTGTTATATCTTAATATAATACCACGTGGCTCGGACGCGTAACCCTCCCTCCCCCATGTGGTCCATTCTGGCCTTTCGCAGACCCCCCCCCCCCCCCCCCAATGCAAACACGTGGTTTATGGATGGCCCCTTATGTTAGATAATAGATATTATATAATACAAAAATCTTGTATAAATATTAATTTTATATTTTAATTTAGGAATTAAATGAAATTAAAAAAATTATCGCGCGCTCTGCGCTATTATTTTCTAGTAAACAAGGAATTTGTTATTCATTTAGAAATCTCTTTTTTAGGAATGGACAGACTATAATTTGCAGTGGAACGAGTCTGATTATGGGGGAGTAAAGGGTCTTCGAATCACACCCAACAAGTTGTGGAAACCTGACGTCCTCATGTATAACAGGTAACATAAGCTTCCCAAATAAATTTCCACTGATCTCTATGAACATCTAGTGGATTCGATAATTTGCATAAGTAATAACCCATTATCAGTTTCGCGATAGAAAATTTAACGAGAAGATTAAAACGAAACAAGAATTAAAATATGCACCCTAAAATATTACAACGGTGTTCAAGCAAATAATTTATTTTAAAACACTAAAACTTTTCCTTAAAAAAACGTGACATACTTGTAAATAATTAACGCTATTTTAAATCAATTTTTTTCTTTCACATAAAGTCACCTATAAATAGTATAATTATCTGTTTTTTGAAAATTATTGTACCATTTTATCTATAATTCTAAAATTAGTTGCAGCTGGTATATTTTAAAGTGGTCCGAAACAGAATTTTCAATTAAGATATTCTTGCCTTTGTTGCATGAATTATTCGGCTTTTATGAACGAAAATTTAAAATGAGCACGCCAGGCAATATTCAATCATTCGACGCTAATAAATTTATTTTATGGTTTAATACTTTTAAAAGCTTTATCATTACTGCGAGATAGACATAAAATATTGCAATTTAGATTAATAATTTCTCTGATTTTTTTTACTTACGTCGATATTGCTTAATCAATTTCATCATTTTTTTATGTTTGTCTTTTTCTTAATTGAAACTGAACATATGAGTTCGTTAACTATAAAATATGTAAAATTGTTGTACACGTGAAATGAATAATAACTGAATAATTTATGAGCGAGAAACAAATGTCTACTTGAATAAAAAGGGCAGATAAGTCGTTGGACCTAAGAAATAGGACCGCTAACGTAGAAATGGCATGAAATCGGAATAGTGTTGACAGAATTTAGAATGTTTCAGAAACCACCGACAAGAGAAAGAAAGCTGCTGCTCGAACGATAATGGATAGCCTGATTTTATTCGCTAAATTGAGTACTAACTACAAGTAAACGCGCGTTCGAGTGCAGTAAGATTGAAATTATGACAGCGTAGTTTTCTTGACTATTTTTCAAAAGATAATAACAAAAAACGAAGGGTATGTAATTTTGACTTCCCCCAATGTTGCTTCGCATTTTACCATACACACATAAGTATCGAAGTATATCGAGCCCCCTGACATGCATGTCTTAATTATTTGAGTCCATGCTAGAAGTAAGCAGAGTATTGCTCCTCTATCTTAATACTCCTATGATAAATACCTACATATTCTTACTTGTAAATACTTACTCTTAACGCTACGTTCCATACCGAGTAGTTATGTATCGACGCCTCCATTCCATACCGCTCAACGTTGCGTTTAGGCAGTGTCCAGCTACTCATCGCATTTGGGCGGTGTACAGCTCTTCTTCGCGTTTGGTCTCAGTATAACCTCAAGTCGTGTTAAGCATAGAACATGGAGCAATACAACGATCAAACGAGATGCTCGGATGTATACCAACCGAATACGAAGTGATGCTGTACACAATCTAAAAACGAGGTGGAGCGGTATGGAATGGAGGCGTTGATATTGCTCTACACGAGTCGCTCAGTTTTTCCTAGTCGATATATTTCGCGCTTTTATAAATCACTCAAAAATATAGTACACTATCGAAAAAACTTCAATCCTCTTAACGAGTTTACCAAAACTCTGCAAAGCACTCAAACTGGTCGACTCGTTCTGAACGTACATTTTGTACAAGGTACAACAAAAAAAACGCGACTTTTGATCACCGCAACAGCATTATCAATCACGTTTCACTTTCCCGGATGCTTGAATTCCTTCGAGTAACGGATGATTCGAGTTTTTTTCGCGAGACTTAAACTTCCAAGTATCGATTCGAAACTTTTTTGTAAAGCGTCCTGAATCCTTGACTCAATTAAGCGCGATTCACTTTGATTTATATCCATCGAGCGGCGCCTAGAACACTTACAGAGAGAAACGAATCTTTTCAGCCCGCTAAAGTGGTAATTCCCAGTCACTGACTAGTATTGCGTAATTTTCCGTAAAACTAACCGATGAAGTGTATCGCTAGGGCTAGTATTATTAAATTTTCTGTAACGTTAGCCCTAAATGAACTAAAAAGGGAGTTATTTTTAAGGATTATTCCGTAACGGTAGACAGTTCGCAATTCCTGCGCATCACACCTTTACTTAGTTTTAGTTATCCTGACCAAACCCTGTAGATTAACTAGTTATAGTTACTAAAATAAACATATATAATAATCGGGCTCTCTGATGTCAGAAACGTGAATGCGTTCTCTGTCCAAAGAGTCCTCATAATTGTACATCCATGCTCCCTTTGGAACTCATTTCTCATCGATCGCATCGTACCGAACATTCGCGATCGTATTATTTCGCGATAACCAATAAATGTGCGCGAACGTTAAAAGCAGATTCGTCAAGCCAGGTGGTCCGCATGCAAAAACTCACAGTGGAAATCCTTGATTCGCTGCGCTGCGTAGATATATCTTTCGTGATGGTCTATAATTTATTAACAGAGGCTTTTATTTGTTAAAAAACATCGTTGATTTTTTTAAAGACAGAAATATAACAATTATGGGTATGCACATTCATGGCGAATAGAGTGACTTTTTGTGATAAATTCAGTTGGTTTTTTATCGTCCACAATTAGAACCAAATTGTTGAGTAAAGAGCTAGATAAAAATGTACAGGTACCAGAAAAAAGTATTATAAGCCGATTTGGAAAGATTTTGTTTTTGTTGAAACTCTCATGGATAATATAATTTTCGGCAGTGACATTCAGTATTTTGACAGACGTGATATGAATAGGTATTACCAACACATTCTATTAATTTTTGCGTGCCTGAATTGAAGGAAAACATTATCATAATTGTACATTTTACATAGGGTAAGTGTACCAGTCTGCGGAAGCGCATCAGTGTTTGCACAGTCTCATATATTTTATAGTAAGAATATAATGTTATAAAATATGATTTGTAAAAAGTAAATAAGTGTTTGCATTCTGAATACTTTCCCTTAACACGCATTGAAAAAAGTGATGTGAAAATTCTATTTATTTTACGGTATTGAAACTGTTCATTAAGCCACTCAGCCTTTATCGCCATTTTAGGTATGTGTGTGGTTTCCTGTCTCAAAAAATAGAACATTTTTATTTTAAAGTTATTACTTACTTTCTTGAATTTTTTACTGAAATGGCTGCATTTTTTAAACATGGGAGATCCTTGAAAAATTCCATTTATGTATTGTATATTTAGAGATTTACAATCCGTCGTAACTGAGATTCAAATTGTTCTTATTTATTCAGGGATGGGACCCTGCCTGACGTCTAGCGTGAACGTCATTTTGGCAGTGCTTCCTAGGTCGGACGACTAAGATCCGGAGATAAATAAAACGTAGTCATACATTTTTTGAAATAGAATTTGTCACTTACTGCGGTTTTTATATAAAGTTATTATTTAAAATAGTAGAAAAAATTGTTTGTGTATTCGACTTATTGAAAATGTAAACATTGTCTTAAAAAAACGTAACCTTTTTAACTCAGCCTTACCTGCAAACATCAATTTCACTACTGGTACGTTTACCCTATAAGATTGCTATTAAGTTTGTTTAACATATTTTTAATTTGAACTTTTTTTTGTGAAGAGCAGAATTTTGGTCTCATAAAAGCCAATTTTCCCATTTTCCCCCGTAGCAACGATAAATGCAAAAAGGATTAAGATAAAAATCTCCAACCATAGAAAAGTTCTCCAAAAAAATCGTCTGGCTCTTTTGTCGTATACTGCTTCGCTTGAGAAGAAAATTTCAAAATTCAATTTTCAGGCAAACAAAATTTTCGGACGTTAAAATTAATTATGCCCTTATAAAACTTCTTTAAGCACAAACTTTTTTTAAATATTACGAAAAAAGTGGGGTTTTCCAGAAAATCTTATTTTTATGTTTGATAAGAGTTAGAGTAAACAAAATTTTATAAGAAAGCTTACATTTTTTTAAGTTTCTGATAATAAGGAAGGCACCCTTTTAGTTCATTCACACTGAACCATTTTCAAGGCCGAGAGAATTTTTGTCCTGAAAAAATAATTTTTAAATATTTAGCTCATAGAAAGCAAAGAAATCACAAAAGGGCAAGGGCAATTTTTTGGATAACTTTCCTAGATGTGCGAACATTTATGTCAATTTTTTTATCTTTCGTTCTTTCCAAACAGATAATCGAGATATTTGAATCAGGTCAAAACTATAGAAGTTTAAAGAAACAATTAGTGTTTTGTTTAGAAATACTTTTTTTTTTTTTAGTAACTACACAACAGTAATTGCATTACTATGAATAAAATATTCATCATTCAAAAAGAAAAAAAAACATACTTAAAATAGTTATTACTTAAAGTAAGTTATTACTTATTACTTAGTCTTAAATTTAGTTAAAGTCTATGTTCAAGCCATACTGATACGATTTTTAGTAAAAGTTTTCTGAATTTAAGATAAATTTGTGAAATGCAAAAAATAAGGTCTTGAACTTAATACTGATTTTACTCAAATCCAGAAACATTTTTCAAATTTTAATCAAAACCAATTTTAAGTCATCGATCTCTTTACACATTTTACCTGATATTTTCAAATTCAATTTGTGAAAATTTATAGGAAGATTTTTATATGATATAGGCTAACCATATATCTTTAATATTAGAATCTTTTCTTTTAAAGATACAATTTGAAACTGTTTGGAATATTAATTAATGCATTAATTTATCTATTTCCAATTTTTCCCATAAAGATGAATTTTTTTATTTGCATATTATTACATCATTTGGTTAAAAAATGTACTGCAATCTCTTGTTACTAAACGGTAGGTTTATTATTTAATGTACAACCGAAACCTCGACTATCTAAGATTTTGTGTTTTATCGAAAAATAGTCATAACACATCCCAGTTACAAATTTAATAAAATGATTCTTGGTGTCCACATCTTTGTGTTAAAGTCATTTCACCGGAACCGTGAGTTCCGCTTAGTTTTTCATCCAACATTTCCTCATATTTTCAGTTTACTTCTTCTAATTCCAATAATTTAAATTGAATAATTCAAAAACACAGAGGAAGGTAGATTGATCTGGAAGCAAAGATCTGGACAACTTTGAGTCCGATGAACAAAGACCAGAAAACTTTAATATTTCAATCCTAGCAATGATCTTATTGCTCAAACGCAGTTTGAAAGCACGTAACCCTGAACCAAAGCTGGAATGTAGGGTCTATCTTGAGAATTTCAAGAGTCTGTTAGATCATTGTACTTGCTTCTCAGTCCAAGGAGGAAATTTCTCAACTGACTTTAATTAATTGGTATGATCCCGTGCACTTTACACCGTCAGCAGTTTCTGTGGAATTCTGCAGGACCATAGACCGCTAGCCTTTGGCTGGCCAAACTTGGTCAGTTAGTTATAGATGAACCTGCAGTAATTTCTCCTTCTCGTTCTATTTCTACTTTTGTCTCTACCTGACTTTAGACTTTACGCAACCTATCCTTGTTCGTTTTAAATTTTGCTTTCTCTACTTTTATCTTTGATACTTAATCGTGGGGCTTATTTGTGTCACACGTCTGCTATAACGTGTGCTCTTCTCATTTCCATCGGGATCGAATCGGCCGAGAATTCAGTCGACTGGAACTGGCATTAAATTGGCTATAACTCCAATTAAATCTCGGGCGCGCGAATCAAGGGGGCTTATGAATCGAACGTGATCGAACACAGTCTCGCTCTCAACTTTAGACGACTGGAAGTTTTACTTTTTCTGCTTTATTTCGAAGTATTGCATTTTTCAAAAAAGAAGGAATGAAAGCCAGTTCCTTTTAGATCACTGATCCTGACAAAGTTCGCAATGATAAATCATCAGAAAAATTCAAGATTAAATCATAGGGGCCGTACCAAAACTACGTAACATAACCAGAGAGAGTGTGGGGAGAAGTTGAAGGAGAATCGGACATCACAAACGGATCATATAAATGTGAATCACATTTTTTAACATGCTTGAAAAAATAGAAATTAGTGATTTTATTTTAAAAGTAAAGCATCTAAATACGGACTGCATACTCTTTCCTGTATGCCCTTATTTCTCCCTTTTTTTAAGTACTCCTCTTTTTCTCTCTTTTCAAAAAATTTCCCCTTTTTCTTCTTTTTTACTTAAATTGTAAACAAAAAGAAAATCCAACTATTTCTAGTTAAGAGTTAATTCTTTCTGTTGAAACGTGTACTATTATATTTTTAGCTTAGAGTTCATTTCCTTCAATTTAAGTTCTACTATTTGTTTGAATATCAAAAATTTATCTTCTTGCTTTGAAAATTCAACCGTTTGATTAAAATTTCAAGTATTTTGTTGAAAATTCGCCTTTTTCGCTTGAAAATTCAACTATTTAATTGATAATGAAACTGTGTGATTGTTAATTCATTTTTATTGTTGAAAGTTTAACTATTTTTTGAGAATTTCATTATTTAATTATTAAAGTAATCCTTTTCTGAAATTCAACTGTGTCATTGCAAAGTCGTCTTTTTGGGCACAAAATTTGGGATAAACTTCCGAAAAGCGGATATGCCTGATTTCCTTCATACTGCGTATACCTATTTACTTTGATGCGCTGATTACGAATATGACATTGAAAATTGGCGCGAATTTGATTTTCGTGTTGAAATAATCAAAAAACCATAAAAATTATGGTATTTTATGTTAATCTCAGCGAATATGCACAATTAAAAAAAAAAGCTCTCATAAAAGTTGTAGATCTCATCGAAATACACATTTTTCATTTCAAACCTTTTTTATAGAAATGATTGTTTCCGAGGAACTCGGCAAAATGAAAGTGACAGAAGTCTATAACCCCATAAGGCGTTGGAAAAAGGGTAGGTGTGTGATCTTACATTATTTCTGTGATAAATTACAGGGTACCTTCCAACCACCCACGAGGCGTTGGGAAAGTGGCAGGTGTGTGATCTTACATTATTTCTGTGATAAATCACAGGGTGCCTTCCCGCCCCCTACGGGGCTTTGGAAAAGGGGCAAGGATGTGATCTTACATTATTTCTATGACCAGTCACAGGGGTGCCTTCCCCCCCCTCCACGGGGTGTTGGAAAAGGGACAGGGATGTGATCTTACATTATTACTGTGACCAGTCACAGGAAGCCTTCCCGCCACCCCACGGGACGTTGGAAAAGGGGCAGGGATGTGATCTTACAATATTTCTATGACCAGATACAGGGTGCCTTCCTGCACCTCACGAGGCGTTGGAAAAGGGACAG
>NC_046660.1:89913549-89945141 GCF_010883055.1 Belonocnema kinseyi
TATGACCAGTCACAGGGGTGCCTTCCCGCCCCCTACGGGGCTTTGGAAAAGGGGCAAGGATGTGATCTTACATTATTTCTATGACCAGTCACAGGGGTGCCTTCCCCCCCCCTCCACAGGGTGTTGGAAAAGGGACAGGGATGTGATCTTACATTATTACTGTGACCAGTCACAGGAAGCCTTCCCGCCACCTCACGGGACGTTGGAAAAGGGGCAGGGATGTGATCTTACAATATTTCTATGACCAGATACAGGGTGCCTTCCTGCACCTCACGAGGCGTTGGAAAAGGGACAGGGGTGTGGCCTTACATTATTTTTATGACCAGTCACAGGGGTGCCTTCCCGCCCCCTACGGGGCTTTGGAAAAGGGGCAAGGATGTGATCTTACATTATTTCTATGACCAGTCACAGGGGTGCCTCCCCCCCCTCCAAGGGGTGTTGGAAAAGGGATAGGGATGTGATCTTACATTATTACTGTGACCAGTCACAGGAAGCCTTCCCGCCACCTCACGGGACGTTGGAAAAGGGGCAGGGATGTGATCTTACAATATTTCTATGACCAGATACAGGGTGCCTTCCTGCACCTCACGAGGCGTTGGAAAAGGGACAGGGGTGTGGCCTTACATTATTTTTATGACCAGTCACAGGGGTGTCTTCCCGCCCCCTACGGGGCTTTGGAAAAGGGGCAAGGATGTGATCTTACATTATTTCTATGACCAGTCACAGAGAATCCTTTCCGCTCCCCACGGGGCGTTGAAAAAGGGGCATGTGTGCCTTTCCGCCTCACGGGGCGCTGGAAAAGGGGCAGGGATAATCAAATCTAAAAAAGAAATATGCTGTTCAAAATAATCCAATCTTCACGCGGTGAAGAGCGTGAGTAGGCAAAAAGCCGAACCTAATGGATTTACCATTGATTTTTTGGGAAACTATCATTCACATGAAAAAATTTTTGCAACAAAAAATATGTATTTCGATGAGATCTCCAACTTTTACTTAAAATATTTTTTTGAATGTTGCATATTAGCTGAGATAAACTCAAAAAACCATGGTTTTTATGGTTTTTTAATGATTTCACCATGAAAATCAAATTTGCGCCAATTTTCACTATCATATTCGTAACCAGCGCGTCAAACTACATAAGTATACGAAGTGCGAAGAAAATCAGGCATATCCACTTTTTGGAAGTACACCCAAAATTTGTCCCCCTGGATTGAAAATTCATCTTTCTTGGTAGAAAAGTTCTTGGTTGAATATTCATCATTCATAGTTGAAAATTCAACTTTCTTCTAAACAGTTTGTCTTTTTGTCTTGAAAAGTCAACTATTTGTTTGAGAATGCAACTTTTTTTGGTTCAATTAAATCTTTTCTTTATTTTAAAATTCAACTCTTTCATTGAAATACTGTATAGGACTATAATGATTTTCCAATAGTGAATTTCTTATCATTCTTTTGCAATTCTAGAAAAGTAATTATTTCTAAAGAACTTCAGAGAACAAATATTTGATTTCATTTTAAAAGGATTGAAAATGATTTCTAACTATTTCAAGGACTTCAAAACTTTCAAAGGAATTTGAGAAAGGTTAAAATATTTCAATGTATTTTTATGGATTCTGAAATTTTTAAATGATTTGAATGGATTCAAAAATGTTTCGAAAGGTATCCGGGGATTTCGATGGAAATTTAACCGATTATAGATATATAAAGTAAATTCACAAATTGTTGAAGTGTAAAATAAGTACAAAATAAATCGTTCCATTATAGTTTATCTACTTTTTACATTAATTCCTTCAATATGTTTGTATTGTTCATTTCAATGCTGAGTATTTCCTGTAATTTGTTTGCTATACAATGATTTTTAATAATTAATTTCCTATACTCGCGAAAAAATTATAGTAATATTACTTTAAAACAATCATTACAGGCCTATACTGATTTTCCTAAAATATTTTTTCTTGTAGGGCCGATTGTAAGTCCAATTTCCATTTTCTAAATTCTTTGATTGAGAATCGAAAAAGCATATTTTTAATTGCACATATTATATTATATTGATCAAATATTATTCTAAATTAATTAACAATGCTCCATTTGATTTTCTTTTGATTGTTCCCTTATTGATAGTACACTTTTAAAAGGATGTGAGGTCTGTTAGGCAATTTGACAGAATATTTCTATATTTATCATTTTTGATGTCGATGTAGCTGCAAACAGCGGTTTTAAAATTACAATCCAAATTATTATATCACTACAATTTTGTTTTTCATAGCTATTAGTATAATAAAAAATACTATTTGTTAATGTTCTTGAGTCTGCATCATTCTTCTTTCGTTAAGATAAAATTGTTCTTTTCTAATATGAAATTTGTAGCGTAGATAATAAGGTACATTAGTGGTTACTGCCTCTGTCTACAATACAGGTGTACCCCACGCATTTAGATCATTTGCCGCGTTTCATAATTTATGATTTGATTACCCAACCTGTTGCGATCGACATATTGAACCAAGGTAGGAAATCAGTATAATCGAGATTTGAACGTGTCACTCTGAGCCTCCAGAGTTCAACAGCTTTTCCTCTTGATTATGCTTATTTAACACATCTCTGGTTTGATCGGGAAAGCCCAGCATATATTGCGTCAGTCCCTGATGCAACCTTATGTTGAGGATTATGACCAATATGCTTCTATAATCCTGAGCCATTTTAATGTTGCAAAAGGTTGAAATTCTAAGACTTCGTAAAGCTTTTCCATTCCATAAAAATGGTACTATCTCGTGTATAAAAACCTTTTTCTCAATTTTAACCGTGATTTTTCACTCATTGATTCACCTATATAACCTTCAACAATTTTAAGCGATAAAGAGTGTTTATGATTTTCTCATTTTCCTTGCGGTTTGGATGCACTTAACGTGGGATTAAAATTAACGCTGGAGGAGAATTATCGGAAGCATAAAACTAACTATAAAAGAAATTATAGCATACTCTCGTTTATTACATGGGCCCTTTCCGCAAGGAACATCTTTTCAGACTCATATATTTTATTCTTCTCTTTCGTTATTGATCATTATAAAGAAATTGAGTAGTGATTTGAGGAAACAGGTTAACTACTGCTGAGTGTAGGAGACCACCATGGTAATAAATTAAGCAAGAGCTGTCTACCCTTTCACAATAATACGGATGGATATATGTATATCTTTCGTAATATTTCCAGTTGCGATGCGATTAAAGTTTTAAGGGAGCATGGCTTAATAACTATGTAAATAATTAAGAAGCGACGTCAGGCCACCCCGTTATTGCGGGCTACCTGTGTACCAAGCTCGATGCCCGCTCCTAGTTACCTTATTTTTTTTTTCAAATAAAAAGTCAGATTGCTGTTTCTCAGTTTCATGAACAAATCTTGGTGATGAACAATTAACCTTCACTATTTAATTTGATAAGATAAGTAAAATGTACTTAATCTAATAAGTGTATTCGTGATTCACGAAGATTAAAGTTAAATTTTCAAGTTTCGAAGACTATTATTTATGCAGTTTTGGAAACAATGATGAAGAAAGTGAGAGGAGAGGTATTGATCAGAATGTGGGAAGTGAGGAGCGGGTATCGTGGCTTGGTGGGTGAAACCCTAACCGCCAGATTCTAAACAAAGAGCTAGTTAAATCAAAACTATTGACAATGAATCTTTAATCATAATCTAATTCCCTCAACCTACCAATTAAGAAGTGCGACTTCAAACTTCCAATTTATCTAAAACAACTAGGCGCAACGGTGTTTCCTTTACTTTATCGATATAATCTTGCCTGTATTTATATATACTCCGGAACGCATCCTTTCAGGACGGAAAGCATCATGAACTAAAACTATTCAAGTTAAACTACCCATGTCAATGTCAAGACAGGAATTTAGGTTTGCAGGAAAACATCCGGTACAATGCTAGCACGCGAACGTAAACAGTAACAACTTTGAGTTAATCGCAAGATGAATTTGCATTTCACGAAACAAGTCAACGAGCTAGAAGTATGCTCTGCGGTATATGGGATATGATATGAACAAGATGTGCTCCGATCTTAACTTTACAATGAGTATGAAATATTTAGTGTGGTGTAATTTAAAAGTTTCAGGTGTATGCTCATGAATTTACATATGGTCCATTAACTTTCTATATGTTTAAACATGGATACTGTCTTGAAACTTGGTTAGTAAGAGAAACATAAGTAATATAAGAGAAATAATTTTACATGACACGTGCACTTTACTATTTCCCAAAATAATGAATGTTTGAGTCTGTAATGTTAAAAAATGATAAAAGTTATAAAGTAGCTCATCTCTCTGCTTAGGAAAAAACTTTCATTCGAAAAAAGACAGATTTGATAACTCTAAGAGTTTGTAAACAGACTGCTTAGATCCTAGCAATGAAAAAGATATTGAAATAGCTTTATTTTATTTCAATTGTGACGAGATACGGATATTATAAGACAGGCATTGTTTATAACTGACTACATATCAGATATTGATAACAAAACTTACAATAGACAGTTAAAAAATGTAGAAAACTGAAAATTGTATAAATATTGTACTCACTAACTATTTATTGTCCTCTTAATTCAGAGAGCATAACTGCGTTCTGTAGAATCTCAACAAGATTTATTTGCAAAATGTAGAGAGTAGTTTTTTCTTTTTCAAACTGGGAACATGATTAGAAGAACTATTTGAATCCGCTGAAATTGTTTTTCGATAAAATGGAGATTAATTCTTATGAGTTATGGGACTCTGGAACTTTGACTAGGCTCCGCACCATTACCGTGTGGTAGCTGAGCAGGATGCACAAGTTTCACGAGTACGTGGACGAGCATGTGAGTTTCAAATTTCCAATTCAACCTTAACGATACGAGGTTTCCGCCAGCAAGAATGTCTTTTCATGTGTGGCATCTGTTGTAAAACGTCGATTATTTCCAAGCCAGGGTGAGCGATTTTGCTCCTTTCTTTAAATACCGTTTCACTTTAAATGCTCTTACTTAATACTTGAAACGAATTGATATACGATACAACTTTTTATTAATAAATTTAAATTTGAAACTAGGAAATTCGTGAGCAGTGCAAACTTAGTGTCCTCTAAATAATAAAAAAATTGTGATATACTTCTTACGGTCTCTCCTTTATTCATTTAAAGACAAAAATACATAAATCCAAGCGAATATTTCTGTAATCTAATGGTCAAGTAGATTTAAAGTATGAAGTTAAACGTGTTGCATCAAGAGTATTTTAATATGTGTTCAAATTGATATAATAAAAGTTTTAATGTCTTTAAAGTTCACTGCACAAAGAAAAAAATTCATAAGCTATTAAATTTAAAGTGAACTTTATGAAAATTCAGAAAGGTCATGCTTCATGAACCAGATTTTGTAGTCTAACGTAAAGCGCAATGCTTTTCCCCTTTAAAGTCTTTAAAAACACTCTATATATTTCGTGGAATATTTGAACAAGCCTTCTATCTTATCTCTTTAAAATTGTATTCAGCTTTAAAAAAAGTTATTCAGTAAAACGTGGTGTATGCAAAAGAATGTCTCGTTAAAAACAAAATTCCACAGGTATTATCCCTGAGGACTCCATTACTTATTTACTTAGTCTGAAGGATCGAAAATATCACCAACATTTTCTGTGTTCTTTATTACTTCTTGTTCGTTTTTACTTTGGAAAACGTATTTAACTTTTATCCTCTTGACGTCTACCTTGTAGAAAATTTTATATCCATATCGGACAATTTGTTCGAAAAGCAAAGTCTTTTCAGTGACCTTTTTTCAATAGATGCCTACTTAACTTCACGTAATCTCCTTCTGGCGTAACTATACTTTCCCAACTGGTCTTGAGGCACTTAAAGAGAAAAACTTTCAGACACTTCCCCAGGTACGCGAACATGGTTACGAAAGAGGTATTAGAATTTAAAACTTGGAAGTAATTTAGGTTAATGCATGATAAAAGTGACGTCCATTTCCTGATAGTCGAGGCTTTCCTCTATTTAGGAATGATTCATTGTCCTTTATTATTTAATGAGCCTGTTATAAATATTTTATACATAACTAGTCGAAACTACAAATCTTGAATGAGAGTTTGTAATAGACAATAAACGAAGGATATTTGTAGAATTACGTTATCAATTTTGATTTCAAGTATCTCTTACAATTTCAATTTAAATACATAAACAGTACCTAAAATTTCGTATAACTCGTCATAGTTTGTCCAGTTTTAATTTCGTAGTGAACTACCATATTTTTTGTATAACTTCTTTAAAAATAGTTTAACTTTAAATGTATGCATTTGAAAAAAAATTGTTGTTTGTTCAGTCCTAAAGATGCCAATTTAAAAATATTTAATTTTTACGTTTACAATATTTTATGTTCAATTTTAAATGTTTATACAGTAGGCTCTCACAAAGGGTTTTTCCACAAAGCGCCTTCTCGAAAAATGTCTCTTTCTGTCATTATGTCTAAAATCAGTAAGAGGCTTTAGCTTGAAAGTATATGCGCATGCACGAGCTGATATTAAAATAACCTGCCATTGCAGGTTTATATCAATTAAACAAGCTTGATATATTTCAAAAATTTTGTATAACATTTTAATTTTAAACAAAAACTAACTTCTGAAGTTTCAAATTGAAATTGTTTTGATTAACAATTTTTGAGGCTTATTTTGAAAGTTTCTTTATCATATTTTTTTAATTCACTCGATTCCATTTAAAATTTTTTAATTTTTACGAATCTATCGTAACATTTTGAAATAAAACTTACAATCTTAGAATTGCTCTGCATTGAACTTGATATTTTGTTCTTGAAGGTTTCACATAAAAATTTCGTTTGCTAATTTTTTATCTAATATTAAGCAGTTAATTGAAGATTCTTATGTTTTCCTTGCAAACTTCCATTATCTAGAAATACATAACAAAGATAAAAGTTGCCATTCAAAAGTCAAAAAAATATTTCTCACATTTAGTACATTCATGTAGGTCCTTAATGTTTTTTACGAATAAAAATATTTAATAAAATATAGCAGTTATTTTTTTAAGCTGTAAAGAGAGTTTAGTTTTAAATAAATAAATAAATTTTAAATTGATTAAAGTGTTCAATCTAAGTTAAAAACTACAGTTTTTAACTTATTTTGATACTTTAAAGTAGCAGGTTTTGGTACATATATATCCTATATCGAACGAGCAATTTCTTCTTTAAGATCGCACGTAGCAGTTATCATAATTTTGATCGAAGTTATATTTTTATAAACTGTAGTGGTTTTCAACACTTTCTGACACTTAATCGATACATATGCAGTATTTTGACTTCACCGATCACTGTCACTCATTTTTATTAATTCTCAGAAGCCCTTCGATAAATAATCACTTAAAACGGTTTTCGTTAAAAAAATCAATATCGTCTTTTTTTAAACTCAGAATAAACTCGATGCCTTAAAATTTTCTAAAACGTAGGAAAATAAAAGTATATATACTTAACAATATAAAAGTGAATAAAAATAAGAGTATCTGAAAGTAAAATCCAGCTTGTTCCTAATAAATAATATAGGGAACCTATGTCGAATCTGAAAAAGAATTAAAAAATAACAAAATGAAATTTTAAAAAAGTAATAACGGTTTTTAAAAATCAAGTATTTACTTGTTTTGAATTAGTAATGGTGTATGTTTGAATTTGTACCGAGTTCGTATTCAATCATGATGCTCATGATAGAGAAAACTAATTAGATTCAATATTTTCTGATGACTAAATTTGAAGAATAAGAGAATCACTAGAAAAAATAAATGTACATATATATTATATATGTATGTATATGAAAAATAAAATACACAAACATACATACATGATGAAACGTTAGTGCGGATGAGGGTTTCGACGGGACGTTCCAAACAAACGTGGTGGTCACGCATAACGGCAGTTGCCTGTACGTCCCTCCGGGCATCTTCAAGAGCACATGCAAGATAGACATCACTTGGTTCCCCTTTGACGACCAACACTGTGACATGAAGTTCGGATCCTGGACCTACGACGGCAACCAGGTACACTACTGTCTCCAAAACACATACACGCTAACACGCAGAGCACAACCGTTTCCTATTCCTCGGGCTTCTCAACATCCCCCAACGACCATTACGTTTTGGAGGAAAAACCGGAAGTGTCATGCCGGATTTCAAGGAATTCTTTGGCCCTTCTGTCCAGATGAGAGCGATAAAGATTTTTTTTATCGCTCCCGCAGAATTGAGAAGGACTCACTATAAAAAGTAACATCAATCCCAGACTTCCTGCAACTATCAAAGGAAGATAAAATCATAGCCACTTCTTTCAATCCTATTTGCTACACGAGAAATTATACTTGATCCTTCTAAGCAAAACCTTTCTTGCAGTTTTCTTTAAGTTGCATTTCAGCAAATAGAAATTAATGTATAAATTCTTTTTTCTCGGATACTATCGTGAAATCCGGCACACTATCTGAGCCTCGTTTTCCACGTTGATTGGCCCGGCTTTCTTTATCCCACACGAGAACGCAACACACTAGCAAAGCTCCATAGATAGTACTTTACACGCTTAGTAGCTTCAGAGGTAATAATGACGATAGGATAAAAAAGCTAGAGAGAAAAAAAGCAACTACTTTATCGAAGGGAAAAGGAGAGAGGAAGGAACGTGATTGCTTGTCCGTTTCGGGGATCACTTCTCGATCGAGGCGGGAAATCTACGATAGATCGCCCGTGGGAACGCGGCCCGCTTGAATATTTATCTCGGGCTCTAGCATGTCGAACGAGCAAAGTACATCGGCAAGAGACTTTACGAGGATAGCTAAAATGGGTTTCGGCCAAGTTCTCCGCGTCAGCTATCAGGAGTCATCTAACTTGTCGTTCGCGATCCAGTTTGCCGGCTCATTCCCCAGGCATTCGGTATACCACACGTGATCACAGAATGATAAATTCATTTCACTCTCTCAATTTGCGATACAACCCATCTTGTATACAAATTATAAACTCGATATCTCGGAAAATACTCTTTCGTCCGTGAAATTTGATATATAGTCTAGTTGTTTTAGGAATACAATTCGAATTGCTTTCGAGCCAACATCTTGTCCCTAGCCAATTATTTCGATCCGGAGGCGACCTATAACAGATGCTGGATGAAACGCCTATTTTTCATTTTGCTAAAAATCTCTCATTCTTCAATCCTAAAAATTGTCTGACAAGTTGAGTAAGTAAAATAGGAAAGATATTTGTTTGTGGCGCCCAGAGTGGAGTCCTAGTTTCATTACTGTTTTGATTAAAAATCAAAAAATTGAAATAATGATAGAAATTTATGGAAGCATTAAGCTTATTTCATGAATAATCCATATGTAGTTTAAAAGAAATTTATTTAAAATATATTTATTTATTTTAAATCAATGTGCTCATAAATTTTATTTTATTATATAAAATTGAGAGCTCTTTACTACTAGAACCTTATCACTCAAGGAAGGCGTCTGCAATTTTTTAGAGACTTTATATCTTGGTCATTTTAGACCTACTATTCTTCTGTGAGACGCAAAACCACTTTTCTGCTTCGTAAAAACCTATAAAACTGTGTAACAGGGTTCTTAGTTTTTTATTCTACGACAGTAATTCTGTCTTCACTCATAGGAACGAAACAGCACACTTATTAATTTTACACAATTAAATTAACTTCACCTTATTCTATGGAGCGAAAAGTGTAGATATTAACTCTATAAATTGGATTCTTAATTAAGTGATCAGTCATAAAATAATTTTATGAGCTCTCAATTGATTAAATGAGCATTCAAAGAAAAATATAAAAAAATTAGAGTTTTTATCCATGAGACGATTCTTTTTTTAATATCTCCGCGCATTGCCCGGCTTCCCCGAGCGTCGATGAAACACACGTTCCTAAGAGGGGGCTAATAAGAGAAATAAATCTGTCTTCTAACCATTTTTTTTTTTCATTTTAAAGCTTCTGCCGCGAAGATACCCAACAGAAATCCTTGATATGTTCGTTAAGTCGCAAGGCTCGTGAGACCTCAACCCTCAGCCTGTACTAAATATTCAATTCGCTAGCGACGCATCTCCTGCCTCTCTTCGCTTCCCCTCAAAACGGCTCTTATCTGCCATATTCTGCGATAAATGGAAATTTATCCCGCGAATAAATATCGGCTGTACACCTCTTTGTGCTACACGCGTTTTCTACCAAACACTAGAGAAAACCATTTAACCAACGCTGCCGTGGATCGATGTCGCTTGTCGGTGTCTTGCTTTACCGCGCTTCTCGAAACGAAATGAGCTTGTGACGATCGTCTAAAGTCTTTGTGTTTTCACTAAAAACCAACTACTAACTATATTTTTGAAAGGAGAGATAAATGCACCTAACAGAATCTAACACAACAGAAAATAAAATCATAATACAAGGACTGAAACTTACATGAAAAATGAATAGACAAAAAGCACATGCCGAATCGAAACAGAAAAACCAAATAATACCTAACACACACAAGAACATTCTCCAGTCAAAGCAGGGACCACGTGATTATGTCTGAGCTCGGAACCACGATTTTGCATGGAGCACATGTCCACCGCCGCTCTACTATCGACTCCGCACCAAACTCAAACCCCACCAATTCTCTCTTCTCCTTCCCACTTTTTCTATTTATCTCACTCTCGATATTTTCTTAACACACCATCATCATTATCATCACTATCGCAATCAGTATTGGTCCATCCTGCGCTAGTAAATTGTGCATTGCTCGTTCGTTCGGTCTTCACTGCTAATTTAAGTAATCGAGCGTGAAAATCTCGCAACTGCACTGTGTATGTAGTTTGTAGATTGCATTGTGTAAATTTATATTTTATACAAGTCTACAATCTCTTAAGAAATATAGATAGCTTCGTTTCTTGTAATAACGTATTTATCAAATTCTGAACTCAGAAATCTGCGACATGAAAGTTGTCAAGAATATCTTGTAATAAACTATTTCTACTAGCACTCTCACGAATGTATCATCCTATGATATTAATATCAATTAATTATCATTGCTCGACTGCATGGCACTCCTTACACTTATCTTATAAATGCAATTTTATATTTCTCAAATTTCGAATGCACCAAAAATAATCTAAGTTATGAAAGAGGAATAAAAAAGAAATTTCGTCCATTAGTTCTCTAACTTATTTTAAATTATTACGAATGCACCGTCATTAATCAGCTAATATTTACGCAATGTATTTATTTAAACCTTAATTAAAAATTTGAACTTCAAATATTGCTAATATTACCTTGCATTTTATGCCTTTTTATCCTCGCAGTTTATTAATTTTATTTCTAAAAAGTGAAGTAAAACTTTCAGGTTGCACTTGGTATCCGAAGTATTTGTTACTGAACTAGGTATCACTAGCCTAAAATATAGCTACATAGCAGTCGCTGTCACGACCATTCCTGCCTTTTATGATATGACGGGGTGAAAAGTAACGCCTTCTATAGGGACAACTTTTCGGAAGTAAATGTCATGTGAATTTCATGAAAGTTCCCTGAACAGTTTTCTCGCCAAGAGACGAAGTAGTTGCACAAAGTTATGAAAGAGAAGCAGACATGGTTTTCAGTAGGATATGCTAATATACTTCAATTTTTTTTTTGGTAGAAAATTATTCCAGTTAAGAAAGAAGGAACTGAAATGTCCTACTGTAATACTCACCTCATAATGGTTTTCACAAAATTATTTCTAAAATTATCTTTAAAGTCTTTATATAGTTCATGAAAAAGTTCCCATTTCTTTATTGTTTTCCAGTTTTTAAATTAATTGTAGTGATTTGAAGATATAAGAAAAACCCTCTAATATTAAGGAATGTGTGAGCATCTTGGACAACAATCTGACTAATTCAAAATTATTATTTGTTCCCATTGCAAGCTTTGCACAATGATACATAACTAGTTCACCAGACTATGATTTACAATGTGAGAAATATCAGTTCTGGTCTGGACCAATTTGGTAAAGTTCCAAAACGTAAAGTTGCTGTTTGCATCAAGGACAATTGTGCGAGCAAATCCCTAGGGATAAATTGATGTAAGTTTAGAACACAATTGGCTCCTGGATTTCTCGAAGAAGTTATAAACACACAAAAATAATTCTTCAATAAAATAATAGCAAAACTAAAAATGAGAACCCATTATAAGGTGGATGATTATGTCGTGTGAAATTTAAAAAAAAGATGACAAAAATCATTGCTCTTTTTGGGTTTTAAACACTTACATATACATCATGTTCAGTCTTAAATCAATTTTCATATCGCAGATTAACTGAGCTAAATAAAGTATCTTTAAATGAGATTAAAAATTTAAATATAAATTGATAGAAATATTGATGTCACTGGGCTATGCCGTTTCTAACGGGAAAGAACTGCTAAAGAATCGAATACTTCATAAAGTTAGGTTCTATTATTTTTTTACTTTACGAAACTAAAGTCTGGATTTTCCCGTAGAAAATCTGTTTATATTGCAAACAGATAACATTTTCCTGTTAAACGTGTTTTCCCCAGTGGCATCAATTTCGCATTTGTTTATTAGGTTTGTAAATTTGTCTCATTTCTAGAGGAATATAACTGAATATTACATTTCTTTCTGCATTAAACAATTAAACATTGGCACAGCGGACCGAGTGTCGAGCAATTATCACTTCGCCTTCCGGTTTCAAAGTTTTAGTACACGCACATTGTACCAACATCATACAATGCAAAATGTGTGTATAAATATGACTCACTGAAACAGGAAAGAGGTCCTATGGGAGTGCACTAGCATCTCTTTTGTTGAGAAAAATAATTAAATTATCCAAGTAAATGGAGAGAAAAAATTATATTCTGATTTCAATAGACGTATTTTTTTTTATCGTATTGTAGTTTCAGAAAACCATTTTATAGTGGTTTTATCCACGGTACTTGTGTAACACATTATTCAATTTAATCTCTTTCAATTTTTTTGTATATTGTCCACCATGTCGAAAGTGCCCTTTCATAGAAGGGCCATGTTGAATTTCTTTCGTGAAAATTGCCTTTAAATTCAATTTCTTTTCCATTTGAAAACAGGAAAAATGGATACCAATAATAAAAATGTTACAACCTAAAATAAAACTCTAGTTGTTGAAAAATCAATATTAGATTCCTAACATCTAATTTATTTGAATTAAATTAAGATATAGAGATATTAACATATCAATAGTTATATGCAGTTGAATATATAATAATTTTTAACATGTTATTGAAAATTAAACTATATTACTTATTATTTTCAAAGCGCACAAATTTAATTTAGAAATTGCTGATATTGATTTTTCCTGTTAGAAATTGAATTTAAAGAGATGTTTTAATTTTTTGGAGGGTAACTATATTTTTTTTCGTCGCTTTCCTTTCCATCTCCTCGAAAGCTAGTTCTGCCGTCTTCACGGAGTACTTGGAACATGTATGCCGTGGCCAAAGGATCGGAAATAGCTTATTTACAATTATCAAGCCAAATCCCGTATTTCCTGTGGAGTCGATAGCTGAGTGACGCTTCCATGCCAGCCACAGGCGAGTCCCCATTTCCCAAATTCTCCAAGTTCCGACTTTCTGCGTTCGACACGTACTTATTCGGAAACTTGATTAAGAGCATAATTGATTTTGTCCTTTGATATTTCGCTCAAAAGTACAAGGATGTATCATCCTTCGACGACTTACATTCCATTGAGACCGGTACTCTACAGATCAATCATACCTTCACTTTATTTCGAGTCAACTAATCCTTCTGTTCCAATCTCGAATTCCTAACTAGTTTTAATATCCCCATTAGAGTATAAATTCCTTCCAACAAATTTACCTGCTCAAATGGTGTTAATTTTATTTCTATAGAATTACGGACTTCGTGGCGGATTCACAAAAAATTATTATTTGGTGCATATTTGGCTGGAAAAAATTAATTCACGAGTCTTCAAATTTTAAGACTATTCTCAGTTCGCAAAAATTTTCCATTTTCCTTGAAATTAAAAAAAGTAAATATCAAAAAATTAAGGAACAGCAAATAGAAAAACAACAAAGGGAACCATTTTAGAATTGTCAGCGTTTAAGATTGAAACTTAACATTTTTAATTCAAACGCTTAATCATTGAGACGTATAAAATAGAAGCTTTTAACCATTTTTAACGGACAATTCCTTTATTTCTAATTTCAAAAAAATTGTTCAATTGAGTGAAAAATAAAAAATAAAAATTCCTCTTCTAATTTATCAAAACTTGAAGACCAAAATTCTCTCTCTTCCAACTTTATAAAAATCTTTGAGATAAAAAAATGTTTCCCTTTCAATTCAGAAAAAATTACAACCAAAGTTTCTTTCCTTACAAGACACTAAAAGTCTCAAAAATAAAAGGATGTCCCTCTTCTTAATCAGAAAAAAAACGAAATTAAGATTTCCTCCTACCCAACTCTATGAAAATGTTTCTAAGAAAATTATCCATCTTCCAATTCATAAAATTTTAAAACCAAACATTTCTTCTATTCCAAATCAATAAAACCCTTAAAAATATCAAATTGTCTTCTGCGAATTGGACAAAAATTTAAAACTAAAATTTCTTCGTCTCAGACTCAATAAAAATTTACAAAATACCAAATTTTCTTACCTTTAACTCATTGGAAATATTTTAAAAAGTTCCTCTTACAATTTGGAAAAAAATTATACCAAAATTTCTTCTGTTCTTTAGAAATTAGAATTGTGAAATTCAAATGTAAATGATATATAAATCCTTCAAATTAGGATTATTTGTCTTTTTAGTTGGAATTTTCAACGTTTAAATCTGTAAATTATTTAATTTTCAACAGATCAAAACTTGTGATATTCCAAGTGATTTTTTAGATTTTATTTTTTTTTAATTTGTAAAATTTCCGGTAAAAAAATCTACTATCATATACGGATTTTCACAGTTTCCTGGTCTAGAAGCACCCTGTAAACATTTGTTATTCTTCGAAACCTAAAGTTACTTGTGAATATAAAAAATTTTCTTTATAAAAAACAAATAGAGGGCCATACATTATTTACGTAAGGACGATTTTAGCCGTTTTTGCCCCCCCCCCCCCCTAACCCACATGTAAGAACTCATAATATTTCTTGGGCTGTATATTAAAAATAAGAAAATAGATCTCATAGTTAGTTGAACCTCTAAATAGAGAACTTTTTGTGATTTTTGAAACTGCCCTTTATTTTTCTGTGCGATTTTTGGTTCCTAAGACATTGCTGTATTACAGAAATTTTGTCTTTGGGTGAAATGTCGTGTGACTAGCAACCTCGAGGTTTGCCGAACGGTTTGATCTCGGCAATGTAAAATATTACGTAAGAATGACTTTTACCTCCCTTTTGGGACTTTTACGTTAATAATGAATGGTCCCCAGGCCATATTTCTAATAAAAATAAAACTTGAAATAGTAGAATAATAGATTATAAAATTTACTTATGAATTCATTTACAAAATAATACAAATTAACTTTTTTCAATGGGTTATATATATACCTCGGTACTATGAATATAAAAAATCAATGTCGTTAAATTTTCTTCTAGAATCCGCTATGAAGTTCTCAAATATTAAAGAAGGCTAAAAATCGAATTTTCCATGACAAATTATTTGATTTTGGTACAGCTTTAGTCGAAATTTGTTTTCGATTTAATCTCTAACAGAATGAAGGGAACTGTGGACAACTTTTGACGAGTGGAATATCTATAAATCGGTATTTGCGCACTATGTGTACAATGCCGGTTCAAGTTAGGCATGTAGGTCGTTGACAGTCTATTCAATAATTTCCGCTACAGACACACGCGTTTGCATCCAGTACAGGTATCGATGCAGCGGAATGGAGACAAAGGGGAATGAGTACTCGCTGAGCTAAGCTTAGTTAGGTTAAGCTCGCATTTGTCCTGCATACACTCGAGCTTCGATTTCTTTACTGAATGCGAACAAAGAGTCGCTAAGCTCGGTGTTCTGGGTAAATGTTCCGAAAATCACTGCAAACAGTGCAAGTATAACATATATAAATATATTTATATATCTCGCACCTTGCCAATCAATTGGCAGACTGGACTAGCTGTCAGGATTGACAATGACATGAATTGATTTTCGGATCCCAGATATACCCCTAAGACATCTTTATAATTCAAACTTCGTCGTACACTCGCTAGCGAACAAATCACTTGTCAAGCGAAATCCATACAATTATTTATATGAATGTACAATATAGGTGTTGCTCACTTCTTTGTAAAACAACAATCCCTTTTTCGAAGTTATGCAAATGTGTAAAAATTTCCCTCTTTATAAACTCATTTATTGATGGACCTGTATGTTTTCAATAAAATTAAGGTCCTCTTCAATATCGCATGTGAGTGGTAAACATTGATGTTGGTTATCGTGTTTACTGTATACTATGTGTACATTATCCGATATTTTCATCTAATTAAGGCTTACCGATGACAGATTATCAATTACCCAAATGAGATTTCTGACCGCTTTTTAATTTAAAAAAGTGCACAGAATATCAATGGAACTCGTGCTGATTTTCAAAGCTTACTCTAGCATGTAAGAGATGATTGTTTTTACTATCTAGCTACATATATTTAGATCGCTAAATGCAGTATTGACTTTTAAATAATAAGGAGAGCTTTAATTGTGATTAAACTTTATCTAAGTAATGTTTCCAGCTAAATGTAGCAATGTAACATCCAGGTAATCATTCAACTACCGAAGGAGTTAAGTGCCACCTTGCATGCTATTCACGAAACCTAACTTAGCATATCACACGAGATGACATTTCCCTATTTCGCAGCTAAGTCTATTCGTAAATGCGTGTACATGTGTGCAAATGTACTTGGAATAAAAGTATAAGCAGGTAAGAAAATAAGGGAAAAGGGTCCTTTCTCTTCAGATGGAAGCATTTTCACGTTCACAATGCCGAGTGATCATTGAAGTGGAAGGGCATAGGCACCTATCGCTCAACACTTGCTGAAGTAAGTTAGCATTGGAAACACTACATAAGAGAAAAGGTCCAAGTACATACCTGTTTCACCTGTTGCGTGTGTTTAGGTTGTACCATCGAGTTTCCTTCTTACATTCGTGGTCTTTTTTATATACCTCTGCTCCCCAATTTCCTAGCGTTGACATTTCTTGGTCTCTTCCCACCTTCCTATCTCTTTTACATCACGCCTCTTTGTATTATTGGTACATATTTGCACGCAATCGCAATTTAACCGGCCTTTTTCTTGTTTCGTTTCTATTTTTGATGACGAAACTTGCTAAGTCGGAAAAAGGCTGCATTATTTCGACCTATGGTTTGTTGCATTTTTTACTTGCGTTGGTGGAACCTTAAACATAATCTAAATAAAAGATTAACTATCAAAGAGTTGGGGCTGTTACTCGTAACAAAGTAAACAGTTTCAATTACATTCATTGTGTAATTTAAAAATTACTTTAAGCAAAGAATAAATTTCACTTCCATTCAGACAAATTTGACTAAATTTAATGTCAATAATTTTATTGACATTGAATTTGAGTGATGTTCGTCCGGACTTAAATAAATTTGACCTACATACTAGATATTGATATCTGAATTCAAAAATTTATTCCGAAATTCAGACAAATTGTGCTTATGTGTAGATAAAGTTTACTAAAAATTTGTTTTTACTTATTGATATTTCTATGCATTAAAATATGTTTAAACCTCACAAAACCTTATTCTGATTATGGTCATATATAATTAATGCTAATATAGACCTTCTACTCTATTATAAAAGCAGCAGCTTATTCCAGTTTTTAAATTAATAAATTCGAAATTTTATGGCCTTTTTCGACTTTTCAAGTTTTCTGTAATGTATAGCAACCTGACGTTTCAACTTGTATGATATTTATCAAATTACGACACGCAACTGTTCTATAATTTTGTGAATAAATTCAAAAAATAAAACTTTAATTCGTTTTGAAGTGACGAAAATGAAAATTACAAACTACTGAACAATTGGAACTAACTAGCGTTACAGTCCCAAAAAGTTACTACTAATCTCTGACTTTTAATGGCCCTCATGTATGCAAATATTTAATTTTCAGATGGTTGGCCAGTCAGCAAAAGTGTAGAATAATTTAACATCATTTTCAATACGTTACTAAAGCAGTGATAATGTTGTAACCAAATTGGAACAATAACTAATGACCGTTGATAATAATGGAAATCCATCCTTTGTTTTCTGTCCGTAAATCGAGAAATGCCCCGCATGAACTTTTCAATTATCGCTTTCAAATGGCCAACACACTAATTACACTCGCACAATATGAAGTGCAAGAGAAAGCCACCTAAACGAATAATAGAATACTGAATATCTTGTTACAATTGTCATTGACTTCTGTCTACAAAATATTATATTTGTTGAAGAACACTGGACCAGTGATTTTTTCGCTTGCGGAGGCAAGGCTTTGTAGAATAAGGCGGTTGTCAGTATTGACGCGGGTCCGAGCGTGTGCAAGACAGGTGTTTCTTCATTCGGATGCGCTCTTACTTGCGTGCCCCTCAACGCACCGCTGCCCAAATTCGCGCAGTGCGTCTGAGCTTGGGCACTCATGTAAGACCACGTTCCGAAAATTTCACAGATGAAGCCATAAAACTCTGAAACTTACATGTATAGTAGATAGATTTAATGTGCCTGCAACGTCGCAAACACGAAGGACATATTCCTAACAATTCTGACACGTATTCCGCACATCTTCAAGATTCAATAAGGAACAATATTTCCACAAACAAATAATTCAGTAAAGGAAATATGCAGCAGGCAAAATATTCAATGCATTAAATAGAAGTTTCAGTAAAAAAATATATAGTTTTTTTAAAAGAAGTTCTGCCAGTAGGTGTCAGAGTTGCGACGCGTGGGCAGAATCCCCTCCATTTGGTTCTTTTCTCATCCTGATACTTCTTTTCATCGCGGATCTGTTTGCAAAAGAGACCCTCTCCCCTGCGAGTATTATAAATAAAGGAACTTGGCAAGGTACACCATGAAGGAAGAGGGATAAAATTCTCCTGTGAAAACAGCTCGCGATCCTTTCAGCGGTTCTTTATGGCAGAGCATGTGGAGGAAAAGAAGTGAGAAAGCGGAAATAAAAATATGTATAAAAAGGAAAGTATAAGACATTGAAAATCAATAGGTTAAATCTGCCGAAGCAATTTGGCATATCTAATATAATAAAGTATCTATATGTTCAGATATACTACCCATCGCTGCCATAAAGATCAGCCCACATGTGTTGCAAATGTGCGAAAGAAATCCTCTATGAACAATGTCACTCCTTTATCACTGTCTGTCCCTTTCCCAAACAAGAGTAGGTAATTATAGACATATTCCACATTGTTCCCCGCTTAATCTTGCACAAAATCGCAAGTGTGTGATTACCGTTAATGCAACAAATAGCACACAACAATCCGTCAGAGGTCTCGCGTACGCGACGAGACGCGTCACCAGTGTAATCTAATTGTTGTATTTCATATTCCATATTATAGATAATTTAATACGTACATATTGCAATTTATACACGATTATCCTGCACATATTATAACAGAGACATGTTGTATCATCTTGTATCATCATACATGCTATAACTTATATACATGTTTTAATATCTATACCTATACTCATGCTCGTAGATTATATCTGAATAGCCGTCTTTTTTTTGCATGAGCTCTAAAAATGTGGTTGTGAATGGAGAATCCCTGTTGAGAACTCACTTTAATTGCCCATTCCTATTGTTTCGGCAGTATAGGAAACTTGTTAATATAAGAAATTACACAAAACAAGAATTGACCTACTATAATTACCTCGTGGACTCGATTGTATTCTTAGAGAATTTATCAAATTTTAGACCAATGTAAAATGTTAGACTGGAAAACTTGATTAGTCAATCTTATTAATTTTTCCTAAGTGTATTAAAGGTTCCCTATAATTCCGTCGAAGTTTACAAAATTAGAGAGAGATACTCTGCTTGCAAATGTAACTTATGTTAAACTGGTTTGGATTAAATGAAGTCCTGAGTTGTTCTCACTTCAATCCGGCTTTGTCATTGAATTTGATGCAAGAATAGTCAGTCGTCTAGTCTGTTTTGTGTATCTAACAATTGAAGTGTATGGATTCAGAATCCAAGAACCAAGAACAAGCCGTTAATGCATCTGGAATATAAATGACATTGTTTCTATATAACATAATGCTTTTTCATTTGTATAGTATTAGAAAAAAGCATCTGTAGTTATTTTCAAATTTGAAAGCAATTGAATTGTATTTTCATTAAAATAATCATTTCAAACAAAATCTTCAAAGAGATTGTGAAATTTTTTTAGAATACATTTCATATTTTAAAAAATAGTGTATGCTATTATGTTTGCGTAATTTAGAAAAAAATAGTTTGGGTTGAAATTCTTTATTTAAATTAGTTCAACGCATTTTTCGGTTTGAAACAGTAGAATTTTTATTCATGAAAGAAACCATTTTTTTAATCACTTTAATTTTAATAAAAACTAAGTGCGTAGAGTTGTATAGAATCTTTTAAAACAAAAAATGAGCCATTGAGAATTCGAATTGAATAAGCAGTGCAGCTTTAAACTAACAAAAGCAGAAATATAAAATTCTTAATAACTATTATGGAATAAAATATTATAAGTGAGATATTTTTACTAAGTACCTACGTTTCGGTGTCTATTCAAAAATTAGTTTTATTTATAAGTTATAAATGTTCGAGAGTCTTAATTTTTACTTAATTTTAATGAACAATAATTTAATTCATATTTTTAATTCACAACAGATTTTTTAAAATTCTATGGTAAAATAAAATATAATCAAATATAGCTATTCTTATTATTAAAATCTAATGAAACTTTTGTCTAAAATTGAAGGAAAACACAAACATTTGAATAACGGTATTTAAAGGAACTATTACAAGCTGAAGTATTTATTATTAAATACGCTTTATTAAATTTTTCTAAAATACGTATTAATTCTAAATTGGCCATTACAGATTGAATAATTTGAGCTTTACTGAGCACTGAGATTATCCTTGATGGAATTGATCTAGAATCACAAAGAAACACGAACTTTGTTAAATTCCAGATAAATTTTATGGGTGTACGATAACAATATCAAAAAATTCCGACGGAAATTCCATCGTCATTCCAAAGAAAGCCTTAATAAATTCAGCAGAGAACCCGTGCATAAAATGAAATAAACTTTCTCTAGAGATTTGTCGGAAATCCCCTTATTTAATATTCCCCTTTGAGTTTTGTCACTCTGTTAACAAACTATACATATTTTTTACCTTCCAACTTATGAATGAATAAGAAAAAATAACTAAAAAACTTAAAATTGTAATTAGAGTGAACACTTTTTCTGATGAGTGGCTACCCTGAATTAATGAACCCCGAGGTTAGATGAATAATTAAGAAACTCTTATTAATAGAATTTAACCCTTAACTGGCACTATGGGTGAATAGTACCCCAACAAATTGTTCAGCTCGAATTAAACGTACACAGTAAACCCAAGAAATAAATTTTATGTTTAAATTGGATTTAAACGCTGCAGCACGTTTATCTGAAGAAAGATCAAATTTATCTGACGAAAATGTTTATTTGACATACGTGATATGTCAAACGGCCGCGTCTAGACTCTAGGTTCAACGAAAAAATTTCCTCCCTAAATTTGAATCTTACAGAATACAGAGGCTGAACGTTGGTTAGTTTATACTTTATAGTATTTGTGTACAATTTTGGAAGTCTTCATCAGGGTGGACAGGAACTAAAGGTTTCTTCAACAAAAGTAAAGAACTGAACTTGGCTGCGTGTTAACAATAAAGTATAAACTAACTAAAGTGCACCCTATGTACTCTGTAAGTGTAGGTGACTAGACTCGCCCGTTTGATATGTCACACATTAAAAAAACACCCTTTGTGTCATTTACATAATAAAAAGGAGTTGTGCCAGTTAAGGGTTAACGTCAAAAAAGTAACTTAATTCTTATCTTGAGCTTTTCAAACTAATAAAATATTTTATTCCGCTGTGATACGCACTTGGGTGATTTAAGAAAGGCAAAGTTTTAATTCCGTTTGAGGAAATTGCTCATTACGTGACGTTCCCAAAAAATTAACTTTCATGTAATTTTTTATCAACTAGTCATTGTTTAAACAAACTTTCATTGCTTAAGAAACTTTGTATTGATGAAATTTAAATTTAGGATTTGTGAACAAAGTCTACAATTTTTATTAGCTCTCTTCTATAGACACACTGAGAAAAGATCTTTTTAATTCAAGCAAAAAGATTTGTTTGAATAAATATTTTCGATTTAACACACCTTCTTTATTCCAATTAATAAAACATTTGTTTAATTTCAATATATGGAAGATATTGAAACTCATTGAATAAAAAAATTATTTGTTTCATAAGATTTGTTTGATTCAAATAAATGATTCCATGAAGCCAAATAATCATTTCGTTTAAACGTCTTATACTTAAATTAAAGAACGTATTTGTTTGATTAAAGCAAATAATAGTTCTTTGTGCATTCGCTTCAGTTTCGGGGCACTGCAGCGTAACTTAGTTTCAGGCAGTCAAAATGGTGGTTGAATCGTTGAATGTATCAGCGTGTTTGTTCGCGGAGTGTGGAAACAGTAATGTAAAGGCTGTACCTAAGCAAAGCCTTGGCAATTTGCAAGATACATTGGGCGAACTAGTAAAGGGTTGGTTTTCCACCAATTCCAGACAGTCGCCAGTTTTATTTCTAAGTATCTTCAAACATATCTGTAAGATGTTTTGAGAAAATTGTTGAAAACCTGGGAGTTTCATTTCATTCAAACAAAAAATATATTTAGATCCAAAATGTATCATCAACCAAAAAATTTGTTTCAATCCACCATAGGTATGTTTGACTGTATAACAAAGAAAGAATATGTTTCATTTAACCATAATATATTTGATTCAAACAGATCTTTTTCTCAGTGCAGTTCGACACTTTCCGATACCTATCCCTAATTTAAAAAACGTTTTCCATTTGTTTCAACATTTCTTTTTAAAAAATATCACTTTTCGGAATGACAGAGAAGGTATACGGTTTTAATAGTTTTATGAAAAAAAATTTAAACAAATAAGCATTGTTTAGTTAATTATGGGTTTATAATGGAAAGTATTAAGATACAAGAAGCCAGCGAAATTTGTTTAAAATATTTCTAAAAACTGCACTTTTCTACATTTTTCTACTCAAAAGTTACGATTCAACAATAAAAAATTATTTAAACAATTGATTAAAAAATTAATTAATCGTGTTTATGTTTTTGTTTAAAATAATTAGTTTATGTTGCTCAGAGAAGGTTTAAAATTTGTATATTTTGTTGACAAAATAGTTGTAACAAATTGAAATTTTTTAAATAATTAATAATTCATGAAAAACACTTGAACATTTTTCATTTCACCAGTAAAAATTACCTGCAGAAGAAAGTGCACAAAAGTAATATTCACGATCAAGATAGAGTAAAATACTTAATCATCGCTTAGAAGGTGTCTTTTTAACATTTTTTGTAACAAAAAATAAATGCATATTTCATATTTGGGGAAGTTATTTGAAGAGACCCCTATAATTTGTATTAGTTTTATTGAAGTTTTCGCCGTCCAGTCGCATATGCGTAGATCTGAGATTTCCTCCAAGCTATTCTTATCAAAAAGAGGGGCCCAGATGGCACCATTTAATATTGACGGATCAAACAAGAAAATTGATTTGTTTGTTGGGAACCTCACATAATGTGCTATTTCCGCAAACGAAATTCGAACGTTTCCTTTTTTTTAAACACCCCAATACGCATTATACGGGCAATTCGGGCTCGAAGTTTCCCCAATCAGGATTTCCATTAAGGAAGTTATGACAGCTTGGGGAGCTCACTCTCTGAATCTAAATTATTACTTTTCTACTGATAAAATAGTACAATGTAGTCTTCTTTAATGGTTTGATAAGAATTTCTAGTAATTTTTATTAGAAAACTACTATTTCACAGTACAAATGCTTATCAAAGAAATGGGTAAATAACTTCATACTATTATATTATAAAAAATATTATTTCAGATTCAAAGAGTATTCTTTATTGATCTGTCAGCCTTCATTAAACATGCGAAAAAGTACTTCATATTTCGTTCACGTGCTTTGTTTGTTTAGCTATGCCTTTCATTTTAGCATTGCAATTTAAAAAGAGAGATCAAGAACTACCACTGGCCAAGTTAACAAAATGGAAACACACATTACGTAATACCCACTTTCGTGTAAGTTATGGTAAACGAGTATAACGCGCCGAGCAAACAATTTCTCTTGAATGCATTCATAACATGGAAATTATTCGACGCATTATACACATAATCTGACCAACGCGGCATATCTTTCTCTCGTTTTGCATTCTTTTTCAGAGCCGTCAATGTTCCTTCATTACCAAATTTTGTTAATTAATCCCTCGCACGATGTTCTTTCCCAAGATCAATGTGTCCGTGTATTAACCGCCAGATTTGAAATTCTTTAAAATCGTATGTCTTTCATTGGATAATAATAACAAAGTAAATTCCACATATATTTTTATCTAAATTTCGATAGAAATGTAGCAAACAATTGACAACTACATATAAAGTTGTGAATGCACCTTTTCATACAAATTATTTGACGATGAATAATTGAGGGCCCAGATCAAAGATTTGGTTACAATTTCCTGGTGCTCAGAATGAAGAGAGTCGTTACCGCTTGAATTGAAGCAAAATTCAGGTGCCCCCTCACTCTAGGCTTCAGAGACTTTTTAAACGGTTCTTTTATCTTGCTCTTCAATTGTAGCTGTCAATTATTTGCAACATTTATCATTTATTTAGCAATAACGATACGTTAGACTCGTAATTTACGATCCAATTTAATGGCCGACTTCTCTCAACAGATTCGAAGACATTATAGTCTGGGATCCAAGAGCACTTGAGCACCCATTTTAGGTCCTGATGATTTGATGATTGACTCTTGTGCAGAATGTTCTCCTGATACCGAATATATCGGGTGCACATAGCGAATTCCGGGTCGTTTTGTTGTTATTTGACATTTTATGTGTTTAGATAAAAAATGTCATATCTCTGAAAATTATTTAAGTTTTGAAAATATTTTTCCATATTCATTTATAGAAGTGTGATATGCACATATTTTATTGATAGTGTATGTTGATTTAATTGATAGCTTTCGAGAAAAACAATAAAATAGCGTTTTAATAAAAAACGATTTCTAGTGTACATTTTTTATCATTTAATAATTTTTTCTGAAATCATACATAACTAACTAAGAAAATACAGTTGGTTTTGAAATTTCTTCAATTAGGCTATTAGTTTAGTTTTGACAAAATTCTAAATAAGTACAAAGTTTTCAAGTCTGTGTGTACGAGTGTTAGTAAGAGCTTTGAAGGGACAGGCAGCGAGGGAGGTCTCGGAAGCTGCAGGTTTTCAATCTGAACCGCAACCTCACACACAAGCGCACACGCGCAATCATCCTACTTAATAGAATTTTCTAAACCAATAGCCTAATTGAAAAAATTGTAAAACAAATTGTCTTTGTCTCAGCTAGTTCTATATGATTCCGAAAAAAAATTCGGAAATGATAAAAAATGTACTGTAGAAATGGCTTTTCATTAAAAAGCTATTTTATTGTTTTTCTCGAAAACTATCAATCAAATCAACATACACTATTAATCAAAGTTGTGCATATCACACTTCTTTATATGCATATGGAAAAATATTTTCAAAACTTTAATAATTTTCAGAGATATGACATTTTTTATCTAAACACATAGAATGTCAAATAACAACAAAACGACCCGGAATTCTCTATGTGTGCCCGATATATTCGGAATCAGTAGAACATTCTGGACAAGAATCAATCATCAAATGATCAGGACCTAAAATGGATGCTCACTCTCCTCTTCGGATCCCAGACTATTATCAATGTCCCTCGTTCATTAGATCTCGATTATCGATAGCTATTTCCCTTGCATGGTCTGGGTTTTCCTGTTTGTGTGCAGTGTATCAAATAAGCTGTAGAGTGTAGAAAGAAGCATGTGCACGTGGCTATGGATCTTGGAATGCCGTAGGATTCGCTTGTCTTAATCGAACTTTGACCTTGGTAGCTCGATCTGGTTCTCAACTCGGAGGAAGGAGGTGACTTGTCCGATTTCATCACGAACGGGGAATGGTATCTCATCGGTGAGTTTGACTCTTATAGAGTTCGTAGGGCCACTCAGGTCCATAACCTGTTAATTGTTCAATATTCGTCCTTCCCCTTCACCAACTCCATAATTCCCTTCGTTTCCTTCTATCCTTCCCATACCCCTATTTCGGTAGCATTGCTCACGTGCAAACGTTGAGTGAGAAATAACAAAAGAAATTTCAGATTCAATCAGAGAAATGTCACAACCAAATTGGGAGTCGCTCTTGATAATTGAGCTGAAAACAATCATAAGATTTAAAATATGATTCATTTGATTAATAAAAAAGTTCCAGAATTTCCAGATATATCATTACTGATTTTTAATGCATAAAACTTCTTACATTTGCAACTTATTTATTGAGTGAAAATATTAACATTTTTACACAGGGTTCACAAAAAATTTAAGTTTAAAATTTTCGATCTTGCTATCGATGCCTTCATGTTAAGAAAACCACTTTGAAAGTGATCGTCTGAAACCACCACTTTGCCAACGCACTGGTCGTTTAAAAGAGCCACTTTATTTTTTTATTTGGTCCATCGGTTTAGTGGCAATACTTATGCGGCAAGCAGTGGGCAGGTTTAGTGATTAATACTTTCTCTTTATACAATGCGAAAGTTTTTCGAATTCACTTTAATTACTTTTCATTGATCCTGAACCTTTGAACTTTCTTGAGTTCTTTGACATCTATGAATTCTGTTTAATTCTTTGAAATTATATAAAGTCGTCGAAATTTCCTGAACTCTTTACATTATTGTTAAGTTCTTGAAATTACCTGAATTGTCTAAATCAGAGAATTTAGGAAATTCAATAAGTTCACTGAATTCAGGAAATCTAGATAACTCAGGGAACTCATCAAATTCAATAAATTTAGCGAATTCATGAAATGAATGCAATTCAGGAAAGTTAATGAATTCAGGAAATTCAATGAATTCAAAACATACAAGGAATTCAGGAAATGCATTGAATTCAGGGAATCCAGATCATTCAGGGAATTCAGACTATCCAGAAAATTTAGGAAGTCTAAGGAATGGCGATAAATGATCAAATTCAGAAAATTCAGGGAATTCAGAAAAATTCAGAAGTTGCATTAATTCAGAAAACTCAGGAAATTTAGAGAAATAAGGGAATCCAAGGTTTTCAGGGAATTCAGAGCATTCTTGAACTTTAAATAATTCAAAGCATTCAGGGATGTCAGATAATTGAGAGAAATAAGAGATTTCTCGAAATTCGAGGAAATCAGAGAATTCAAGAAATTCAGAGTATTCAGTGAATCTGAGACAATGAGGAAATTTAGGTATTCTAAGGAATTTAGGAAATCTAAGGAATTCAGATAATTCAAAGAATATACATGAACTTAGATAACTCAGGGAATTAAATTATTTCAATGAAGTTAAAAGAATTCAAAAGAATTTGAAAGCGTCTGAAATAATTCAAAGAAATGCAAAAGAATAAAAAAGAATGCCCAGAATTCAACGAGCTCAAAAGAATTCAATGTGAGTTCAAAGTATTTTAAGTGAATTCAAAATATTTTAAAATAATATACTAAATTAGAGAGTATTAATTACTGAACTGGTTTTAAAATTAAGGTAAGGTTGAGGTATTAATATATATTTTAGTTTGTTCTATATGCGTAGTAAACCTAATGTGTCTTTTTTTAACTATTTGAACCTTCACACGTTGAGTTGAAATTTTTCATGGAGTTTTTACAATTTTAACATGGAAAAGTATTATTTCGATACTTCCTTGTTATACTCTCCAATTTTGTTTTGTGCTGACTCGTAGCGCTACGTACGCGTTGGGGCACTAGTTTCCAACACAAAAGAACAGTAGAGATTCACGACACTTTTAATAAACATTATTATCAATAAAGTTTACCTATATGTATTTTGTTAAGTGCAATGTAAGGAGAGTGAGTTGCAGTTGTAGGTATTTTACCAGCAATGCATTTGAAAACAAAAATTGAAATTCAATTTGCACAATCTAAATATTGTATAAAAAATCGAAAAAAGGGATACCTAAGTTTTATGAATACTAGCACTGAGCTAACGGTTTGAAAGATATAAAATTAAGATATTTAACTATTTTCAGCAAATGACAATCTTCACTGAAAATATAAATACACAGTAAGAAATAGTTAGAAAGGAATCCTGTTTTGAGTCCAACAATAGGCTTAGGGTCTAGTTCTAAGAGGTCCAAAAAGGTTTTTCTATATTTGAAAGAAGATTATCCATAAAAATAAGACTAACTAATCTCTCTAAATTGTTTGCTTGTGGAAATATTTAGTAACAATCTAATCTAGTTTAAATATAGTAGGTCGTTTTGAAAGAAATTCGATTTTCTCATTTTGTAGTAGAACTTTCTGAAAGTGAATGCAGAACAAGAAGAAGGAATTAATTTTCAACCAATCTTTTCACCTGAAGTGTTGAGTGTATGGTTACAATCGAATAAATAAGAACGCTCCAGGTTGGATTCCTTGGGCTCACTAACAATTTGCATCTCTACTCAAGAGACGCAGCATTTACCAGTAGAATCCCCCGTATCTAGCTAGACCAGTTGAATGGGGAAATTTCTTTATTCATATTTCGTGTGCACATATTAAATTCGTTTCATTTATTTCAGCAAGTAATATCAGTTAGAGAATATTGTAAAAGACTTATTTGTATAAGACCGGAATTTAAGGCTCACAAAATATACAGATGTTTATTGTAAAAAACAAAATGCAATCTTGCAACTTTTGCTTAAAAGAATTAAAAAGACTTTTTTATTCATAGACAAAAATTTAATAGTATTTGTTAAATAAGAAAAGAACTTTACTTCGTTTGAAAAATGATGGCCTTTAATCTGTTTAATAGTTGAAATTCAACTTTTGTTTATATTACACATATAAAAAAAAATGTTCTCTGTCTTTGCAGCCGAGTTTAAAAATTTGAAATTAAGTAAATTATTTTGAAAACTAACATTTATAACTTTTAATTAATAATAGTTTTTGATTATTCGACTAGTATCGAGGTGTGGAAAGACATATTAGGAACAAATTATGTTATAAAAAAGGAAGGTGCATTTCTTTAACTAAAATAAATCCAGTTTCATGAAAATTATTTGATATTAAAAAAGGTTTCATTACCAAAATTAAACGAAAAAGTTTTTTTTAACATTTCCGAAAATTGATACTTGATCAGCAGCAAACCCTTACTTGTTGAATAAAATATATTATTTTTAACGGAAAACTGTTGTCTTGAGGAGATGCTTTGCTTTTTTCACAATGTTCAAAAACAGATTACAAAAAAAATCAGGATATCGATCGAGTTCCACAAAGAAATTATTCACAAGACTTTTATCCTACTTTATAATTTGTTGAATTAATTTTTTAATTTTGTGAAAAAGCTTAACTTTTACTATTAATTTTTTCATATATTACAAAAAAAGACGCATTCGGGATTTTAATAAGTGCAAGTCCGGCGAACCAGTTCTATATTTTTTGTTTGTTCCAGACATCTTTTCGAGAAAAAAGTGTGCAGATCAAAATGTTCATCTTTTTCCTAAAAGGCTTTCTCAAGTCGTCCCGAAAAATTGAGGAAGTTAGAAAAGAGAATGAACTACTATCGGCGAGAAAACTATAGGCATCTACCTTTGAAGCTTAACTCGGTCAAAAAAAATTCTAGCGCAACAAAAAAACAGGCATTTAAAAGCTGAAAGTATTCTACGTTAATGAGCTTGAAGACGTTTATGTAAAAAAATTTTTGTGATTAGCAGACTGAAAAATGTAAAAAAAAGTAAGGATTTTTGGGTACATTTAAGAACAGTCAAATTTAGAGCATTATTTATTATACAAGGGCGATGCAAAAAATTTAAAAAAATTCATGAGTATGTGGAAAACTGTTGTGAACCAGTTGCAGTTGAGAAATTTAAAAAATAATAAAAATTGTTGTTTAAAAGTACAAAAATGTGCAACTATATTATCTTCAGTTCTAATAAAGATCCGTTTTTTTACTGCCTACCGCTGGTCCCTTTCTTTGACCCGTGGCCAGGTGCCACCCAAGCATTCAGAACTAGGGGCCGAAGAATAGCACCAGCGGTCGGCAGTAAAACAAAAAAAAGGAACCCCCCTGCTTTCTGTCACTTGTTTTCCAACAAAAAGAATGTCTAAAAATATCGCGATTTTCACAAAAAAGATGAACACATCCTTCCGGGTGTTTGAAAATAAATATAGAGCCTATCAATTACAGTTTGCAGGTTGAATCGCTTTAATATCTGTATTAGAACTGAAGATAATATAGTTGCATATTTTTGTACTTTCAAGCAACAATTTTTATTATTTTTTAAATTTCTCAACTGCAACTGGTTCACAACAGTTTTCCTCATAATCATGAATTTTTTCAAATTTTTTCCATCGCCCCTTGTATAAGAAATAATGCTCTAAACTTGACTGTTCTTAAATTTACCCAAAAATCCTTACTTTTTTTTTACATTTTTTAGTCTGCTAAGCACAACTTTTTACATAAACATCTTCAAGCTCATTAACGTAGAACACTTTCAGCTTTTAAATGACTGTTTTTTTGTTGCGCTACCATTTTTTTTGACCGAGTTTTTAAGTTTCAAAGGCAGATGCCTATAGTTTTCTCGCCGATAGTAGTCCCGAAAATTCAGAACGACTACCTAAACTTATGGAAAATATTGGATTAGTTTTCCCGAATTTCTGGACGACGAGACATTATGTTCTTAAAAACTTTTTCAATAGACCGTTTAGAAATGCATTAAAAGCTAAAAAAGACTTCAATAAAGTAAATACAATACGAAATCGGAAAAAATATAGGGAACTGGATAAGCTGATTATATGCTTGAATAAATTCCGCTCTAGTAGAGAGCGGAATTCAATGTCACATACCAAGCCATAAAATGAAGCCCTCATGGGTTAGCACATTGTCAAATGATTAACGCACTGGTAATCGACTTGTTCTGTGTCATACCTCTAACTCAATGTCCATTACCCAACGTATTCTATTTTGACTGATGTCGTTATTCGCGAAACGTTAATTTCGCCAGTGCGATTTTCGATGTGTAAAGATCGCTGGAGCGCGATGAACAACTTGCACACCATAAACTAGAAGTCATAAGTTGTAGTAATTAGTTTCAGATTCTCACCAGAAAAAGAATGTTCACTCTCGGGTGTTTAACTTCCATAAGAGGATCAAGATAAAACTGCCTACGAATTTTTTTACGACTTAGTGAGATATCAAACCGGAAGACTTACTTGACGATCGATCACAGCATCAGGACTGTCCGTAAACTAAGTTACCAATTT
>NC_046660.1:89945151-89972717 GCF_010883055.1 Belonocnema kinseyi
CAGTTGACGAACGTAACGTAGCCGTTGGCAAAACTCGCATTTTACGTTTATTCTGCGGTCTTTCGCTTTTCTATAGTGAGCTCATTTGCCAGTATTCCTATGACGTGACCGTGTGGTAAAGTATAAGCTTCGCTAATAAATAAACAAAAATTAAAAATCTTAAAATATCCGAGTTTATAGCCCAAAATTTAAGCAAAATATATTAGCTTTCAACAAAATAGTCAAACAGAAAAAAAGTTTACGTTTCAAACCAAGAGTACGAATTTTTTTGTTGGCATTTGAATTTTCAACCAATAAAGATGGCTTTTTTACCATGCAAAATAAATTTTCATTCCTGATGAAATATTCAAATTGACAGTTTAGTAAAATAAATTTTAACATAAAAAATGTCAACTAGTTGAACTTACATAACAAAAAGAACCGCTTGTTTAACTAAATATTTATATCCTCAACCAAATATATGAATTCTCAACAAAGAAGATTAATACTTGAGATGGTAGGTTGTTGACTAGGGTGATAAATTTAGAAGGTCGATCTTATGACATTTTTGATCTACTAGTCGAAAATATCTATTTCATTCGTATTTATTAGTCAAGCTTTCGTCCCGCAACGCTAGACCTCATCTGAATACATAATTGAATACGATAACGATAAATGGATCGATGAGAGAAAGTTAAACAATTTTTTTTTCGTTTTCAAAACGATGGTTAACATTGTATTATTGAGAAATCAAAAAAGGTTAAAATTATTTGGAATTTTGAAAAACATTATTATTAGAGTTAACCGTTCACTCGCAGCCATGCAGTGCATAATTATTTTAAACATTCTGTATTATAGTAGGCAGGACTCCTCATGGAAAAATAAAAGAAAGTTTAACTGATATTTGTGTAAATTTTATCCTGTTAAGTTAATTTTTGTTACAGAGAATCTTTCGTCGGAAATCGATGTAAAGTTTATCTTTTGTTTTATCTGTGCCATGACCGCATGTCCAATCTCGATTAATAAAGACGAATGAAATGGATATTTTCGACCATTAAATCAAAAATGTTATAAGATCGACCTTCTAAAAGAAGATTAATTTTTCACACAAAAAATGAAGTTTTAATAAAATAGTACCAAATTCACAACCAGAGAGTTTCGCTGATTGAAATTTTTTACTGAATTTCTAATATTCAGTTTGTTCGATTTACTACTTCTATCACTATTAGGAGAAACGAGAAAAAATGTACTTCGGCCAAGATTTGATCCAGGAACGCCACTTTTAAAACGAGAGGATCATTAAAAGGCCAATGTTTAAAAAAATATTTATCAACGAGGTTAAAATTAAACCAATTTCTTGAATTTAAAATTTAAACAAATTAATAATTTTTAACCAAATATGTACCTCAATTTTCAAACAAAAAGATCCACTTCTCACAAAGAAGATGATCTATAAAAAAAAAACAATTTTCAACAATATACATACATTTTTAACTAAAAATAAATATTTTATAGAGTAATTCAGCTTTAAACCCAGTAGTTGATATTTCAAACGAAGAATAGTTTTCTTGTTAATTAAAAACAATAGGATTCAATTAAAAAAGGCAAAGTTTCCAACCAAATAGTTTATTCCTCAACCGAAGCAGATTAATTTTCTATCAAGAAAGAAGAATTTTATACAAAATACATGCTTTTTCAAAAAGTAGTCGAATCACCAACGAGAAAAGATCAATTTTTAATGAGAAATATCAATTTTTTATTAAAAATGGAAAAGTTACATTTTTACTTTAAAGATTAATTATTTTAAACAAAATTTTTAACCAAATTTTTCTACATTCAACCAAAGATTTGAATTTTTAACCAAAAAGATTTTTTTGCCCTAGAAGACTAATTTTCTATGAAAAAAGATTCATTTCCAATTAAATAGTACAATTCCAACCAAGGAGATGAATGTGCAAACCAAAAGTTACTTTTTAATAAAATATTTGCATTTTTAAACAAATAATTAAATTTCACAACTAATGTTCTAATATTTAACCAAGCATCATAAATTCTGAAGTAAAAATAAAGTAGACTTTGCAACAACAACAAACTTTCCATTAAAAATAGTTAGATTTTCGTATCAGACTATATTAATTTAGTTCACATTTAGAAGAAAAAAGCGAGAAAAAGGGAAAGATTTTTAAAAATAGGAGACAAAGAAGAATCCTTTAATAAATATAAAAAGAGGGTATCGCAATCTTCGTTCAAACTTATCAACAGAAAGGTACTCAACGTTACTTAAGGGCATATGATACTTAGAAAATGGTCGATTTTACCAGTTTTAGGTTCCCCCGGCTTTTTTCTAGAATTATAAATATATTGTCTTAAAAATTTGGGAAATGAGAGCGAACATGCTAACGAACGTCCCCACACACTTTTTTTGTGGGTTAATTCAAAAAAGTTTTGATTCAGCAAAATGTGATTAATTTGCATAGCACTTAGGAAATAGTATCGATTTTTTCAGTGTTAGATTCCCCGGCTTTTTTCCTAGGATAAGAAATATTTCGCCTTCAAAATCTGGGAAATAATAGCGAACATGCAAACGGAGGTTCCCGCAACCTTTTTTGGTGTTTTTTTTATCAGCAAATTTTGTATATTGCTAACAACGTGCGTGTGTATTTTGAGGTTATGTGTGTTACATTACCCGAGCGTTACATCCAAACTATACCATATTTTTGGACGAAAACTTTGGACTTAAAAATAAACATAGTAACTAATCTCCCCGATTTAACCTTGTTTGCAGGTAATCAAAAAAGTTTATTTCATAAATAATTTCCAGATTATCGTAAAGGCAGAGATAAAAAATTACGTAACTTCAAAATAATGCATATGCATAAAATTTTTATTTAGCACAATACATTTTTCTGTTATTATCCCTCAAAAAAGACTCCGGGGACGTCCGTTATGATATTTTATAACATCTCCGAATTCAGTTTTTAAAAATTTTCATTTTTGTGGAAAAAAGCCGGGGAAACTGTAAGTATCACATGCCCTTAACTTCGTCACTTTACTTCCACTGAGCCCTCCCCCTACCCTGGTTACCAACCGTACTTTGCTCCACGACTCCCTTCCCCCCTCCCCACATCGGTAATGTATTTTTTGGATGACCCAATCCGAGTAAAAATGCTTCGACTTCAGTTGGACTTGGTTATGTCTTGAGTTCGTCTCCAAGACATCGATGTCTGACTGCGTCTCAAAACTGAGTCCAGACATCCTTCGTTTTACTTTTATGACCAGGACAGGTAAAACGGCGTTTACTTGTCTCAAGTCAAGCCTTGTCTTGGCTAAGACGACGTTTACTTGTCTCAAATAAACCTACCTTAATACGAAATTTTTTCGTCTCATAAACGAGATTAAAATTAGTGAATGAAAAATCTGTAATTATTAAATTAGTTATTTTTAATTAAAAAATTCATAATCTGTAGGTCTGAACAAGTATAACCCTTGAAAGTTTTCTTCAAAAAAATTAAATTTGTAACTTTATAGAAAGACCTCCTAAACTGTTAGAAATACGTAAAAACAAACAACATTTTTAGTATTATCATGAAACAAGTATAATAAAAATGAATATCCGTAAATAAGTTGATTGAATATATATTGTATAAAATTATACTAGATTGTTTCATCATTAACAAACATTAGCTTTTATGACAGCCAGAATGACCCTTTTTTAGGACAGGTATACACTCGAAGTTATAAACGGCTCGTGTTGAAGTCATAAATATTTGACTCAAGAGATAAATTTATGTCTTCAAGACATAGAAACTTGTCTCCAAGACATAAATTGAAGTCTGGCTCCGTCTCAAAACTGAGACGTGCTTAAGTCGACCTTTTCGACTTCAGCATGTCTTGATTGGGAGCAATTCAAGTCGAACTCATGTCGACGCCTTTTTACTCGGGAATACATGCTAGAATGTTGTATTTTTGACTTCTTGACTCATTATTTGACTCATATGTTGCTGCAAACTAGAACACATTTCTTGTGTATAATCAGCTAATACTCTTGATAAAGGCTCTCATCATTGAAAATATAACAAAGGCGGAAGTAAAGTTCTTTGCTTTATATACTTTTGAATTGCAAAGAACAAAAGGATCAATTACAAACGTTTTGTGTAGTTTTTAATAATGTCACATTTTTTCCAATGGCGTATCAGTCAGAAGGAGTAACTGAAATACAAAGGAGGAAGAAGATGCATACTTAAATGTCTAGTAAAACGTTTATTCGCTGAGTTTATAATGAATTTCCCCTCGAGAGGAGGTTACTTGAGGCTCTAAAGCGAATGCAGAATGAAGTTTGTAATCAAAATTAAATATTTTACTTCTCCAAACTGTAGGAAGTTCGTTCTAATTGCTCCTCTTGTTTCCAGTGCATCACAATATTTGAACAAGACATCTGGCAGTCTACGGTTGATAAATCGATATTTTCATTTCAAGGATTTTATTTATTTATTAATAAATACATTTTTCATTGCAAAATCTAAATATAGCTCAAGCATAATTGTTTTAAACATTTCAATGAATGAAAGACTTTTATCTTTTATTTATAATCCGATGGATACTTGTGTGGTTCATATGTTTTTTTTTTTAAATGAAAAGCTTTTAAGGTAATGAAATTTGAGACGCTAATAAAATTGCTTCAGTTGCAGTAACATAATCTTAACTAATGGAAATGAAAATTTTCAATATGAAATTCTGTTCCTTGCATTATATGTATTGACAAGCTTGGTAAATCTCACGTTTTGCGTCACACATAGTATGTTTGAAAGTAATCTCAGATGGACATCACGTATTGTGTATCGGTCACGTTTTCATTCTGTAAACTTTCTTTAGAAATCCACCTAGTAGCCAGCGAGTCATTACGAAGCAAAAAAACCATTTGATTAAAATGGAAAAGTAACTGTTCTCTGGTTTGTACGCTTCTATAACACAGATATCAGGCTTAATTTGTATCATTCACCTAGAAAGAAGTGAATGGATTACACATCTGCCCTGAAAAATATTCACTTCTTTAAAAATATGCTTTTTACTCAAAAAACTCGTAAGTTTATATGTAATCTTCAAAAATATGTTGTCTGCAATCTCTTTACCTTTATAAAAAAGGTTACATTTGAAAGAAAAATACATCCGCAGATACGCGAAAATTCTATTTAAATAGAACAACTTTAGTCGCGTTCTGCTTGAATAATTCTATTTCAACCCTTTTTCAATTCGCACAGTTTATTAAAGGACAATGCCGACCGCGTTCTGTAAATCGAACGTGACTGGAGTTACAAAATTCTTTTTAGCTTGTTGTGAGTTGATAACACAAGGATATTTCTTGGATTTATTTTAAATATTGTCATTGTGTACCGAACTTGATATTAAAATTAAAGTCACATATACAAAAAAGGCAAACTTCAAACTGTAAATAATTCTCAGATGAAAGAATCGTTTTATCGTGGAAATGGGTTTGCAAATTAAACACGCATGACTTATTTATTATCCAGTTGTCATTAGGGTTGGAAAGCTGCAGAACAATAAAGTCGTCTACATACGAGAATTTCAAAAATTCGTGGATAAGATAGAGGCGTTGAAAAATTGGTGCAAACTCAGGGTTGCTACAAAATCTCAATTTCAAAATTTTCGCACTTTCCCTGACTATTTCCTTTCCAATTTTTTGTTTTCCTGGGCTGTTCTGAATGGTTCTTTTAGGTTTAAAGACAACCTTACACCTAGAAGATCACTAATAATAGTTAAAAAAATGTTTGTTTCTATTGCAATCGTTTTTAGGGACCACATCGATACAATATTTTATAAGGGGTGATCCATGCATTTCAAAAGACAAACGTAAAATACATGAAGTTTTAACCGAATTGTTGAGTTATTAACTCTAAATGATTAATTTTGAACCAAAATCGGAACCAAAGCGATGAATCTGCTAAAAAAAAAAATAAAATTCAACAATAAGTGTAATAATTGATACCTCCGCCTTAAAATTATTTTAATTTTCAATCAAAAACTGTTTAATTGAACCAAAACATACGATTCTTAATAAACTAGTTAAATCCTTAACAAAAACAGACTAATTTGTAAATGAGAATGAGCATCTTTCACTAAAAGAATTAAGTTTTTAACCAAGAAAGATTTTTCACTCAATAAGGAAAAAATATCTCGTCAAAAATATGGGATTTTCAAGCAAAAAAGACCAATTTCGCACTAAACAATTGAATTTTCAAAAGAAATGAAAAAAGGGCGAAAAACTAAAATAGTGTATCTTGAAAGAAAGAAATTAATTTTCAACCGGAAACGCAACATTTTAATTAAAAAATCAATTTACACTCAAAAATAGAATTGTTAAAGTGTTAGAAAAATAAATTTTCAACAACAAATAAAAACATAAATTTTTAACCAAAGAAATGAATTTTCGACCGAAAAGACGAATTTTCAACAAAATGCAGTGAAAATCTGGAATAATCCTCCCTTCTACGGCCTTCCGAGAATTGACGTCGCGCCGCATGTTGGTGTAAAGGTGCTGCGCGGGGTGCGCAGGACCTGCGGCTACCACTAAGGCTAGCAGCCAGACGTTAACAAACAAAAGCAGATTTTAAACCGAAAAGATTCAATTTCTACCAGAAAAGATTAATTTGTAACAAAATACATGAATTTCCAACTATAAATCTGAATTTTTAAATGGATTTTCAAACTAATAGTTCACTTTTAAATCAAAGAAAGAAATTTTCCAGAAGAAAGGTAAATTATTTCCCATAAAGATTAATATTCTACCACAAAAAATGAATTTTCACAAACATAGAAACATTTTCCACCTAGAGTTCCTTTCAACTAAGAAGAGGATTTTTTTAACCAAAACAGATGTATTCTTAAAGAAAACTGTAATTTAAAGTTTATATTTTAATTTAAAGAAATTATTTTTAAAACCTAAAACTGTTGAATTTAACCGAAAAAATGAATTTCAGATTAATTTTCAAACAAAAAGATGCAAAATTCAACTCAAAAACATGCTATTGATAAGAAAAGAGATGAATTCAAACCAAGAAGAGGTTATTTTTCAACAAAAAATTAAATTAAGCTATATGAAGTTAAAATTAAATTCCCTAATTTTCCCTGACTTCCTGAAATTCCCTGACCTGTAGCAACCCTGAAAATCACCAGAATTAAAAGATCACAATACTTCCAGGAATCGTAATTAATCATATTGAATTAAAAACAATATTTACAAAAATAAATAAGTGATACTGATTTCTTAGTGTCATTTGAATCAATAAGATCTGCTTTTAACCAGAAGCGTTAATGTGTTCCATTGATTCGATAGATGTTTTTTCCCAGTGATTAAATAATATTGACTGTACAGACTGCTTGAATGCTTGCTTCTTTAATTGCAGAAAAAACGTCTATAATTAAAATAATTACGCTTAAAAAATTTGAAAAACGAAGTGAAAAGTAAGTTGAAAAGTTGAAGAAGAGCATAGTTAAGACTTCAAGTAATCCACTTTCTATAAATAAAAAACATCTTGAAAGAGAGGAATGGTTCTTGATTGTATAAAGTAATCTGGAAAGAGTTTTCCAAAGCTCCAGACGTAAAAGTATTGAAGAAATCATCGTTTACTGATGCAGTGAAGAGAAAACCTATCAAGTGACTCGACAACAGTTATCGTTCCACAAATGTTTCCAAAATTCGTGCAGAACCACGTTCATCGAGCGAACAAATATCCTGCAAAAAGTGCCCAATTAACGCTAAACCTTTTGTTTCCCACAATCTTAATATAGTCGGTTTTGCCTTCCAGGAATGCCTGGAAAAAAGAACACCATTACCTATCAATGTTGTCCAGAACCCTACGTCGATGTTACTTTCACGATTCAAATTCGAAGACGCACCCTCTACTATTTCTTCAACCTCATCGTGCCCTGCGTCCTAATTTCGAGTATGGCGTTGCTTGGATTCACTCTGCCACCTGATTCAGGAGAAAAGCTCACCTTAGGTAATGTAATTTTTGCACGTTTGCTTGAAATCTTTGACCTAACTTTTTTCAACCTTCATTACTCACTTGTTTACAGTGCATCTGTTAACTGACACATTTGGAAATTGTCTTTCGTTTCGATTTTGTTTAGTTCAAAAAATGAATCACTAAAGCATAAACTGATAATAACAATACTCATCCACATCGAATAAATGGTGATGCTCGGACGATCCGCAGGAGACTATGGAAAATAGTATTGTCGTTGTTTTCGATTATGCGTATCCCTATATCGATTGTTTCACATTTACAGCAGCAGTATACATATAGTAGCTCAGAGCTCACCGAGCAGATATATACAAGCTACACATTGAATTTCAAACCGATTACGCGTACGTCTCTCTTTCCCTTCGGAAAAGCTCTTTTTCCTGGATTTCTATGGATTTACATATCGAACTTCCCTGATTACTGTTTCGTCGAGTAACATCCTCAAATGAAACCTTGCGTTACTCGGTAATCTCACCGGATGTCACTCCAAAAGAGAAACAATATCGCATATCAGAGTCCAGTGTATGTAGAATTTTTAATTTGCAAACTTGAACGGCTCCGATTCCTGGATTATCTGGATTTTATTCATATCATTTTAAGATGCAGGTGAGACTTTGCATTTATCGGGTTTGCTTTCATTGACGGTTTATGTTCGTATACTGAAAGCAGATTAAAATTAGTAACTAACGGCATAATGAAAATGGTTATGTTTCTCTCTGTTTTTATACATATTCTATCAAATTTATTTTCGATTGGTTGCCATTTGCGAGTGTACGTATCGCGTACGATCGACTGATACCATACCCATTTATTGCAATCGAAGCAATCACGAGAACGCGATGTTGGAACAGTAAACTGATGTCAATAAATTGTTTGCAGCAATTATTTACTATTGGAAGATGAAGTGAACTTTTTAATAGGCTTCCGATAAAAGTATTAATTCTTTATATTTGTTAGATACTGATCGTGTTTTATTAATTATAAAGTTTTATGATATTCATCTCTATCAAGTTGATCACTGATGCGGTTTCATATGTTGTGACTACCATGATATGTCTTATCAGAAAACAATGCACATCATGATGTCATAATTGTAACTATAATTGACTATCGTTAATAAATTAATCTCAGTCGATTTTTATGTTTTGTAATTTTGCAGAAAAGTTGCACTATTTAAGTCTCGATGATAATCCAGTCGGCAAATTGATCAACTCTAATTCAATGTTGTTCAGTCTGTAATACAATTCATTCTGCAGGATAAGCTAATTCAATTTCTAATTCAATTCAATCTAATTCGAACCAGTTACACTTAATCTATATTCAGTAATCGTTTGCCAACGGGTACTTAACGCTAAACTGGATGCTCTAGTCCTCTGTTAGTCTATTTTTTTCACGACCATGGCGCTTGATACCTGGTAGTCATATTAAGTTATAATGTTAGTTTAACTTTTAACATTGAACAGTTTTCAGGACTACGTTATGACATTTAGTTTGGAATATTTCAATTTTGTGAAATTGTAATTAAATTAGCAATTTAAACTTGCATATATCAGAATAGTTGTGCTTCAAACTTTATTCTCTAACTTTCAAGACTTTTGTATTAGAAAATCCGATAATTTATCAATCTTGTCGAAGAAAGATTGAAGTAAGAATAGGCTTCGAACTCCAAAATAACATTTTTTTACAGTACCACAATATCTCAAAGTATATTTCAAACAGCTTTTGTTTTAGCACATTCTTTTATGCGAAATTTTGGACCAACAAAGTAAAAAAGAGCACTTAAGATCCTAACATTTTTATCATTATATTCAGTTAAGACTGTCTTGATTCAAGCCCAATTAGTCTGAATTTTAGTTACATTTTTATAAATATAAGTCTCAATTTCGAAATTAAGGTAACCATTAATAAGTTCTTAAATTTAGATCAATTTTTCTGAAAGTATGGAAAGCAAATTTTCAAATTCAGCAACCTTAAGCACCTTTTTACTTCACAAACTGTCCAAAAAGTTCTTTTATCACATTTTTCACAGTTTTCATGCAATATTTCTATAGAAATTGATTGTAAACAAAAATTACGTCATAAAGAATAAAATTTTTTAAAGTAAGCTTCAGCATCTCTTTCAAAATTAGTTATAACTAGCAATTGATATATTTTTATCGATTTTGAAATTGTTAAATCTTTAAATTGGTTTGGATTAAATTCAGAAAATTTGATCTAAATTAAAGACCTCTTTATATGAATTTCAACATTGAGTTTTTATTGTAGCCAAATTTTACATAATTTATTGATGATCCTGTTAAAATTGAAATCAATTTTTGTGGCCATTTACATCAAGGTGCAAAATTAAAAAAGTGTTAACAGTGAAAAAGTTTTTAAATAGTACAATGATATAAAAATTTGAGGTGCTTAAGGAATATATAGTATATCTTTGAGTTACTACTATACCTACTCTTTATAAGTTGAACAAATTTTGTCAATTTGTATCATAATATGTTTGTCAATTTTCAATCTATACTATATTGACCAATTTTATTTCGAATCAGGCAAAATATTAAGAAAAGCTTAGGTTATTGTGTCGGAATTATTCAATATTCAGGTAAATTATTCTATGGTGAATATGAAGAAGCCCTGGTATGACAGTTTTATTCTGCTGTTTTTATTTTTTATAATCATTCGAAGATTACGTGCAAATTCTTAAAAATTGACTGTTGTTCTAAAATTCTTGAAAGTGGATTGTATCAAAAACCACACTGAAATAAATTATTTTCGAAAAATCAAATTTTTATCATTTTTCTCACAAACTCGCAATTCAACCATTTTTGAAAATTCGCAGACAATTTTAGAATGATTGTAAGAAATTCAAAAAAAATATTTTTCAATTAAACTGTGAAACAAGTGCTCATTTATTTTCACAACATAATGACAAATTCGGATACCAAAGCATTCCGATATCATAAGCTATACCTTTCTGCCTGCTTTGAAGTTGAATTGCTTTAGTATTAAAATTTGGAGAATGTTTATATATGGTGAAAAATGCTCTCGTCCTTTTCCGAGTATTGTAAGCGATATAACCTTTTATAAAACATCCAACTGTCTAAAAAATGGCTTGTTCCTGAATCAGAGAGAATAATGGAAAAAATTCTTACCTAAATATACACGCAGCACTTTGCTGTTCTTTGTAAATTTTATTTCGTATGCGAGCGTACACACGCAAAAATTGTGACCCTCCTAATATCTCCCGGCATTCAAATATTTGTGTCTTGGAATTTCCAACATTCAAATTTATGTTCACGCTCCACGATATATACGGACGTCCGAGCTATCCCAAGGAAAAGAACGTGATTTGAATTTGGATCGGCAATGGAACGGATGACACTTACCTATCACTGAATCTGACCACTTAGTCTATTCGCTAGATTTCAGGGAGACGGATCGGTGAGACCAAAACGGTGCTTGAGCGAAACTCGACCGGAATCAAAATGACGAAAATACAGGAATTAAAACGACGGAATTCAGGAATTTAAAAGAGGAAATAAGGAATCAAATTAATGGGATACAGCTATTAGTTCTGTGCTACAAAAAGTACTTCTTGGTCACCCCATAAAGCAATAATTAGACTTCTTCAGTGGGACAATTGAGAACAGAATTAAATTTTCTATAAGTATTTGAATGGTCGTCTAGAAACTTGAGTTTTAGAGTAATGTCGTAGCAGTAAATTAACATCTAAATGGACTCAAGGAGTAAGAAGTTACCTTGTTTTGTTATTGTTCCTGGAGCCACAATTGGGTAACAATGCAATTTCGAACTCGTCCTAACTCTGAAGTACGAGAAACATTCTAATAGACTTTGCTTCTTGTCTCTGCACTCCACTACTGTATATTTACTTTTGATATTTCACCATAAAACTGATTGTGATCTCTGAAACTCAAATGTTCATATTCCCCTCAATTGGTCCACTGGTATAAACAATTTTAAAATGACGATGAAAAAAGGGAAAATCCATTGCCAGAAGGGTTTGCCTTAATTGAAATCTTATTCAGCCATTTATCTTAACTTTATGAATGTACTTAAAGCCCTTACGTAAAGCCCCGCTCGAAGAAGGAAGGTTTTTTTTATTTCCAAGTTATTCTTAGGTGCTATAAAAGTATGGTTTGATTCGTAAAAAAATTTACAGCATAATCTCTGCTCGATGTCAAACAATCCTGCGATTTGTGTCATCAATAAATGCACTGCACATACACCTTGGGACACTCGAATCAGTCGGAATTTTATCAGAAATTTATTCGACTCAAATTGTCGTTTATCAGTTATATTGCACCTTTTGTAGTGAATCATTGGTGGGTTTAGTGTCGTCCCTCGTCAAAAAATGCCCGTCAGGCTTTCAATGTTCAATTCTAAACGATCGATGAGCAGTGAACACCATCTTTGTTTCCTATAGAATATTCTCTCAATTTGTCACTGTATTTGACGACATAATTTTTATTCGAAAAAGTTGTTTCAGAATAGTGTATACGGATTTTCATTGGTTTGCAAGTTTATCACAAGATTTTGCATTTTTTATCAGCGAAAAATAATTCATTAAAATTTTCAGAATTTAAAAGTATTCAGAGGTCTCTTTTCACCAATATTTTTGTCAAAAACGAAGATAAATAAGAAAATACCTTCTTTATGGAAATGGCATAGCACTGCTAAGATCAAAAAAATGTATCTTACCAAAGTGAGTATCAATTTTTAAGTGTCCAAAGGAACACAAAAAATGTTAAATAACTTGTTACACATGTTTCGCCGAGACATATAGAACTGTTTGAGGCTTCTTGTTTAATCGCGAAAGTTAAGCAACACTTTGTTGGGTAGTAATTGGATATGTAACGTCTAAAATAAACTGTCCTTCTTTTAACTTTTTCTTTTAGATTAATCTGTTGTTCTCTATTATCATTTTTCATATAAAAAGAAAATATTTTTTTTTCAAGACTTTATTTTTTTAATTTTAATTCTGGTTTAAATTTTGCTAATACAATACACATTATTTGAAGGTGTGGCTTCCTAATGTATACTGAAAGGTTCTTAGAGATATGTACAGAATCTTGACATTTCTTCAAAAAGCATCGTAGGGTTTTACAGATAAAACGTTCTGGAATTTAATCAAAAACATTCTAAAAAAGTGTTATAAGCTTTATTATGGTGTAATACATTTGAGGGACCTCAAAGTAATACTTAAAAATTATGAAAAGAGAATTATTTTCTCGCTGAAGAAAATAAATTTTTTATCCAATCTTTAAGGAATAAAATAGAAAAGGATTTCCGCTATTCGGCCAAGTGCATCCAGCATGAAAAGAAGGAAAAGCAAGGGGTCTTTTTGCATGTCTCGTTAAATGAAAATCTTTCCGAGGACCTCAACTACATTTTCATTTTACTACTTTTTCAATCGAATCATGACAATGTAACTACATGGATCGAGTTTACCTCGCCTCTGAGAAAAAATATATTATACAAATAAAGCTTCTCAAAAAGAAAAGAAATTAAGAATAACGTTAAAGATTTACTTTACTGATTGTGGGAAAAATTCCTGATTTTTCTGCATTTATGAAAATTTCAAAAGAAAATAACTTGGAGTTTTAAACAAAAATATATATCTATTAAACATACAAATGTTTGGAACCTAAATATCTGTATTAATACTGAAAAGAAAGCGGTTTAGTTAAAAGGGGAAATTCAAAGACAACAATAGACATGGATGCTTTCCTAGCGGAAGATATGTATTCGTGAATGGTTCATCGAATTCAAGTGCTCCTTCGCATTTTCTCGGTCGAAAAGACTCGAAGGAAAGCTTCTGGGAGCCGAATATCTAAAGAGGCCGAACGAAAAGAAAACGTAGATAACGAACAGTGAATCTCAACTTTCTAATTTATATAAAAAATTTAATTTATAAGAGAAAAATTTATTCAGAACATTTTCCTTCCTATTTCAAAATAATCAATCTCGAATTTTCATCTTATCTTTATTTTTATTCTACGATTTTGCTTTGTTATTTTCCTCCCAAAAAAAAAATAATACACTAGCGTCTAAAATCTTAGATGAGATCAGCTGGCTTACTTTGACTTAGCTTTTATCTTCAGTCTTGTCCCTTTTAACCTTTCTTTCATTCCATTGTGAATGTATTGACGCTTGCATTGGAAGCAGTTAGCGATGTTTCTTTTATCTGACAGGTCTGATGATTTTAGACTTTTGAAAATTCTGACATGTACGAGGACATACATTTCCTTGATGTTGATCGCTGCCCTTGCTATTCCTTCTTTCAACGTTTTAAGTTTCTAAAAAAAGGACGTTTTTAGTTAGAAAATCTAATCTGTAAATGAATGCAATGAACGAACTGAGTATAACTGATTTCTTCTCAAATGTTGATAAATCTAAATGTTGCTCAATTGAAATGTAAAATAGTTTACTTCCACTAATGAAGCGATCTTGCGAAAATAGAGGACATGAAAGTCGTAAGGTAACTGACACACTCTCAGTAGAACAGAACGTGCACTTGATTGGAAATTATCATCACAAAGAGATAAACCACGGTTGTGTATATCAACTGCTTTCTATGTGACGCTCTGCTATCAAAATGTGCATGTAGTTAAAGGAAACCCTGCAATCAACCACAGTATACTAAATTGTGTCACAGAAGTGTTGGACATCCTTGAATGTTCTAAATTGGTCTTTTGACAAAACGTTTTGATGTTGACCTCACAAAGTAGAGATATTTAAATAATGCTGATAAAATGTACATTCCTCTGCTTTTTAAAACTGAAATGCAGTTTTTAGTGGAACATTCCATACAATATAAAATTTTCTGATTTGATCCCCAATTTTATGAGTGTTTATCTATCTACATATTCGTCATATTCACTCTTGGATGTTAAACTGCAGAGAACAGAAATGTCGTTAATAGAGATCATGTTCTGACCCTCTCCACTAGGTTACCCAGAGGATGTATCTTTATGACAATTCTCATATAGATGATTATCGATTGCTTGAATCAGTACCTACTAGACTCATCATTTGTTTCCGATACCAGATGTGATGACCATTATCGAGTTACCAGTATCAAGTACCTATTAAAAATTTACGCATTATCTAACCACACAGAATCCGTAACAATATCACTTTGAGCTTAAATTGCAAAAGTAATCCTCTTAGAGAATTGAATTGTCACTCAATGAAACGTCCGAAACACGGAAGGCTGAAGATCGACCTGGAGTTTCACGCATTTTCGGAAAATCAAAAGGAGACTAACTCTTTGAATTTTCTTTTTTTTCATCGTTAAAATTGTTCTCTTCGCAGGGGTGACTATCCTGCTGTCGCTCACAGTGTTCCTGAACCTCGTTGCAGAAAGCATGCCGACAACTTCGGACGCTGTTCCCTTAATAGGTACCTATATATATGCTCTCTCATAAGCCTGTATATCTGTCTGACTGATGATTGTCTACCCCTGTGCATCTTCCTACCACCGGACTGCCCGCAAAACGAATACCACATTCGAAAATTGCCGGCGATTCGAGCAACTAGTTTCAAACCGTTTTACAGGACATCAGAGTTTGAGCGATGTACGCTGTGGGAATTACTATTTACTCCCATTTCCCTTTTCACGAGTACATTCCAACTATTAATTTCCTAGCATGCATTTTTATCTGTATTTTGATTTAAACAAATCCCGTTTGGAGTGTTCAACAACGATCTAATGTGAATACAAGTTCCTCTTGTTTTTCTCTTTTTCTTTCTCTTCAGCAAATACCTTTATTTTACCCTTCTCACAGCGTCATCGTAATTTCTCAGCAAGTGTCGTTCTGATCCTTGCAGTTTCTCGGGGCAAAGTCTGCCTCCTCGTTTTATATTGTCTTCATTTCTCTAGCTTTTATTTTGATTCTGTCCTTTTAAATGAAAATCCCAAAATATTCTTGCACGCTTCCTTCTTTGAATTTCCCGCTATAATCCTAATTCCTTGACGAAAACCAAAAGACGATTCAACAGCTCTAGATCTCGAGACAGTCTCTCCATATTTAAGACTCAAAGCACCACCGGTTCCGTCAAATGAATCCAAATTATCCAAACAAATGCGACTATTTTGATCAGTACTATTTTCTGAGTAGTGTGGTAAATTCTTCGAGACCGGAAAGTTGGATAAAATAGGATCGCACCAATCAACGGATGTCATCCCGATTAAATGCCACGACAAGGAGGTGAAGTTCGAAAAAGACGTTTTGGAGAAAGTCGACTCGTAACATCTACCTGATGTCCATTTCAAATTACATACTGCTAATGAAAAAACACTAGAATTCAATTAAAACGCTGCCGCGGGTAGCTCTTAGTGATAGCTGACTTTAAAGTACTTCCTAAAAACAAAACGATAAAAATAATGGAACTAAAAGAAAATTCTTTTGTGTTTGCGTGCTTAAGGCAATGATGTCTTTTTTATTGTGGTAGTCATTATACTTCTTTCTCGTAAACAGATTAGCTATATGCACTCTGCTCATCGGGGATTCTTGCGATTTTGCATCCTGTACCTATAAGGCGAGCACACTGGTGAAACAAGACAAAGTCAATAATTGTCTTTGTGTAGTAACTAAATGCATGTGTGTTTTTCTTCGAATAATAGTACCTTCTACTTAAGCATCTTGGGAAAGTATTTCTCCAGAGTAGCAGTAAAACAGCACAGTAAAAGTTCTATGTAGAGAATAAATTGTTTCTGGGTCAACGAAACTTCCTAACCTGGGGGTTTTCAAGTCAACTAAAAATTAGTGTTAATTTGAAGCTGGATATGAAGCAAAGCTTTCAGCTCTTCGAGAAAATAATTACACAGGCCTCCCAAACAAGGTAAGACTGACTCAAAATCATCTGTAAGAAAATGTGTGATGTAAAGAAATTTTCTTAAATATATAGATCTTTTTAATTTGGATTTATTTGATAAAAAACGTTGTGGAGTTGATGTCCGAAATCACAATAAATATTATTAATAAACTCATAGATTTCTTAACGCTTTTGTCCAAAGGAGGAAATATCTAACTCAAATATTTTTCTTGTACACAAAAAATATCTAGTTTTTATTATATTTATCATTTAAATCGATATTAGAATTACAATAATTTTTTTAATTATTTTTTAGTGCCACATTTACCAAATATTTTCAAAATGTGGATCTCAATAAGATACCAAATTCTTCTTACGAATCAGTCAATAGTATGAGAACGGTTGTTTCTTGACATTCGCTATAATACTCATAATTTTTATAAAACATTGTTCAAAATTTTTTAAACTCAATATCTGAAAACGTGTCAAAATCGTACAAAAGATCAACAATAAGCGATATCATTGAGGTACTTCTCTACAAACAAGTCAAACTCATTAAAACTTATAGCTTAGATTACGACTGCTTTATTAAAATCAGGTGGAATAATAAAAATAATGAAATTCTGACACCTTCGCGAAAAAATTGTTCACAAAAATATCTGCTAATTAAATTGGTCCTCCTTCAAATATAACATGTACACAAATCGAAAGTTGACAATTTTATCGTGATTCACAATGAAATCCACTATCCATGTATTTATTTATATTCCTTTTTTATGGAACTAATCACCACTTATAGAATGGAAAATATCTTTTCCGTGCATGTTAACACATCTTTGCTCTCCCGTAGAACTACGTTTCCCTGGTGATACAAAGTTTTTCAGAAAATTAATTTTAAACAAATAATTCCCTCAGTATTTTCAATTAAGAAATATTTAAACTTCAAAAACACTAGTATAATTACATGTTTTTTCAGACTACATGTCTCGCTTCTCCAGTATGTTCGAATTTTGATTACTTATACATATATTCTAAACCAAAAAAGCGTTGACCTTTCGCAGGAAAACCTGACACAGTTAGCGATCTGACCATTTCGTTCTTGGCCCTCAAATCACGTTTTACTCACCCAAGCGAATACCTGAACCAATTTTTATCCACATTCAATTAATCCTTCAAAGATTCTTTCCAGCTATCGAGAACTTCTGAGCAGTAGCCAACTACGCGGACTTTGGAGACTGGAAAACGATAATCGTAGATCGATCGATTTATTTCTTTTTCCATGAAAATTGATCGAAAGGGTAGAGTTCTGTTAGCCACTGTCAACTAGTGATTCTGTTTCAAGATACTGATATTGTCCAAGATCGGTGGTGAAAACAGACTGAAAAATGTGTCTCATGAAATTATATGGAGAGACGATTCTTTACTCACGGCAAGTGCCGTGTCTCTTGAAACGGTGGTTCCTTAAATTCATATCCGAAATCTAAATATGTAAGGTCGTTTTATCGTAAGGATGGAGAAAATAGATGGCTTAGATTGTACATCTCTGAGACTCTTTTCCACCACAGATCTTAATGGACACTTTTGGAATTTATACACGAGATCAACTCGTAATTATGGGAGACTTCGTGTAAATGAATTTACTGAGAGCACGTGATTCACCAGGGCCATCGTTACAGGCATTCCACTTTCCTCTTTATTTTCTCGAATTCTAGTAGTGACTTTGAGTTGGAAACATAATTTTGGAAACTGGTAATTTTTAAGTCTGTCTGATATTAATCTTTATGAGTTTCTCTACTTGCAACTCTTTTGACTAACTTTAATTTAGACTTTCATGTGATATACAATTTTTCAAAACTAAATTAAAGATCTACCTACTAAAAGTTTTGTTTCTAAAATTTCTCATGTTTTCAATTTTATAAGTGTAAATATTATAGATATGATAGAGATAGGTAACTAAAGTAAATATTTATTTATGGTTCAGAAATGGATAATTGTTAACTTTAGGACTTTTCCTTATTTTGCATTAAACGGTTTTAAACCTTTTACAAAACCTTCTTTCTAATCCAAAACAATTGTATCTTTTTCGTAACAAAATAAAAATAAACAATATTTTTGTGTTAGATTTTTTCAAAAAAATTTCAGAACGAAGCAATATAAAAATAAATGTATATTGAAAGAGATATGAATGGATTTAAGAATTCATTAATGTTAAATATTAAATTTCAATGAATTTCACTAACTGATGATTAAATTTAATATTTACCAGCTGATTAATTTGAAATATTTGAAAAGTACAAATTAAAAAATAATAGAGGAGATTACCCAAATATGAGATACCAACTCTGTTTGGCGTGATTGTCGGAATTCTATGTACTGAATTTAAAAGTAATATAGGTCATTTTAAAGAAAATTTAGTTTGTCATAAGAAGCTCAAATAAAAAATTTTATTACAAATTTTTTTTATGCTGAAAATACAAAAATGTAAAAAAGTGATTTTTCCAAACTCGTCAAACTATTCTCGTAATATGAGATACCCCAGGAAATAGCTAATAAAATGCAAAATATAGTATTATTTTTAATGAAAAAGTTGATTCTACTTTTCCGAAGTATAAATTTACTGCTATTTAGATATATTTAGTTTTTGTAGTAGTGGCAACCATTTTTGTAACCAATTTCCCCCGCGCAGCCACAGCGTTATAAAAACAACAGGTATCTCATATTATGAGAACCACACCGTGCAACTATGCACTTACTATGCCTGACCTATACAATGAAAAACTTCAACACTATCGATATTTTCCTACATAGTTATTCAATCCCCATCACTCTAGACAAACTTTATTGCTAAATACATATTTACTGAATAATAAATAGGGCTTAAAGAATTCCCTTCCAAGAACTCGAGCACCATCGATTTCACAAAAAGTTCGCCTATAATTTTAGAAACCCAATGAAAAATGGACTATACCACGAAATTACTCTTTCTTCAAGGGCTACAAGTTAGTGATAGAACCAACAGAGTGGGTCTCTTAGTTTAGCTGATACCCCGTTTCATATTACGAGAATATCTCATATTCGAGTACTCTCCTCTATAATTTCCATTAAAAGTGTAATGTTTGAGTAAAATTTGAGATGTGGTTGGAAATATCACTCCCTGGTGTAACCAGTGTATCATTTCGAAACGAGCGACGCCTGTTGAGTCGTCCCTCGTAATTGTATAGAGTTCGATATATATGTGTGTGTATGTGTGTGTATGCGTGTGTACTCGCACATCCCCCAATATACAATATATACATATAAAGACTACACACAACATTAGAAGCCACTCGAAGCGAAACCAAGCGATTTGGCAGCGACAGACAGAGATAGGGAAGAGAGAAATAGCCAGAAAGACGGTAACATTGGGAGCGGGGAAGGGGAAAATAGAGCTTGGGAAAGGGGGTACGGAATTACCGTCAATTCTGGTTTGCCAGCTTGTTTACTTGCAATTGCCGTCGCGCAATCGTGCACTTGGTCGTTATCGAAGTAGGATTATGAAGCGAGAAACTGTTAATGCGGCTCGTTGATATGTTAAATTAACTATGCATTTAACCTCAAGTATTACCCTTTATATGCCATTCGAATCAATATTACGAGTTCATTTCACAGAGAAAAATATGCTCACTCCACTTTATTCTCAATTTGTACATCCTAAAATGGAACCACTGAAATGCCGGAAATATTCTCGCGATTTGCAAACCCGAAAGGATTAAATGTGTAAAAGGGGAGGATTTTGTGCATATGCAAATAGGGCAGGCATTGTGCAAGCTTGCGTCTGGTAATAAAGTTCTAATTGATATGAGATTATTATTATTATTATTATTATTTTTTTTTTTTTTACTTTGAATCTTCCAAAACGTCAAATGAAAAACATATCACTTTTCAGATACTGATTTAATATTTCTAAAAAAGCAGAAACAAAAAGAGACCATTTTTACACTGAAATAACCAAACTGTAAAAGTTTCAATAGAGTTGACATGATAATCATTTCCCATCTTGTGGATATATCTTAAAACGTGAAGTTAATTTTTTGCAGGTAAAAATCGCTCTAAAATCGCTGTGAAGATTGCATTTTATTTTCTCTGTGTTACGATTTTAGTTTCTGATTTATTATCTCTTTTTCATGATAAATTATTGTACCTATTACAACTAAATTTTACTAATAAAGACCTAGCTTTTGTCAGAACTTTTCTTTAAATTCAAGTTTTAGAATTGATATTACAAGACAATAATTTTCTTTAAATCTCACCAAAAATCATTTTTATTTAAAATCATATTCGCAAGTCTGTTCAAAAAGAGGACCGTCAATGAATGCGATATTTTGGCCGAGGGAGAGGTTTCCGAAACAAACTAGGACAATATTATTACATTGGAGAAAGTAAAAGTTGTGTGTCTTGTAATTTAATTTATTTAAAACCAGATAAATTTGCAGAGATTTTTCCCCTTATATATTATGAAAAAATTCTTTTCTGTTTATTTAATCATAAAGTTTGAATAAAAGGTTCATTATAAGATAGGTTATAATCAGGTGAAGTATATTGTAAATTTATGACAAATTTGATTCTTATTTCGTTAAAATAAGTTTGCATATTTCTTCCCCAATTCACATGCACAAAATGTTTACAATTTCCAATCAAATCTATTGATGTTTTATATTGAAAAGCTAATTTAATTCTTAAAATATTAAAAAATGCAAATGCCTTAACAGTTTCACTCGATGTAATTACAAATATGTCTCTTTATTAAAATACTTATTTTCAAAAAATGGTCTTTCGTTGCCAATTCGATTAGGTTTAACCTAATTTAACCTAATTCCGGAATTATAATTATTATCGTACATGTATTGCTATTGTAATTTTTCAGAACAGTCAAAGGTAAGCTTTACAAATTCGTACCCTCTGCAAACATTTACAAAAAGAACCAGCTCGAAGTTGCTTTGAATAAAACATTCATTTTAAAAATTAAAACCTCACTTCCGAAATTGTACTTCTCTGATGAGTAATACAAAATCACAAAAAACTCAAATCAAAATTTCAGGTTATTCTAGTAAGAACTATTAAATATTACATTATGAATACTCGCACAGAAAAATACCATAAAAGGCAAAACCCACTTGTTATTAGGCTTTCTACACAGAAAATATTCTATGATCAAATGCAAACTGAATGACCACAAAGCTTTACGCCTCACCTTCGCGAAATGGCCTTCACTGAGACTTAAAAGGATATAAATTGTTTTTCTTGTGAAATTCAAATGAAACGCATGAATTTGTATGAAAGGATATTCCATAAAGTTGGTTGAGGATTTATATATACGTGGTTTGTGTGCTGGGTATACAATTGCTCATAAAATTTCAAAAAAGCTCTGCAAGTGACAGCAGTTTTTTTATTCTCGAATGTCCGCAAACTCCTGGCAAAGCGAATATGAATAGGTTCCACTTAGTGGATTTTCTGAAGAGTTCGAGACCAAACTACGTTTAAAGTCTTAGAAAGAGTTAAGATTCGAAAGGAGTACACCAAAAACATTTAACGAGTGGGTAATTAATTGTACATTCATTTGCGGAAGGTCTTAGTCAACGTGCTTTCGCCAAGCTATGTTAACCTAACTCAAATTTTTCTTTCTAAAGGAAATTCTCTATACGTCATCCAGATTCTAAAATAAAGGCTTGAGTAATTTTCGAGCAGAAACCCAGTGTCACTTTCTGCATATCTCAGCATTTCAAACTACAGTAGCTTTTCTTTAATACAAAAGTAAAACTTACATAACTTTGCACAAAGGTAGAAGTTCTATAAAACATTTTCGAAGAATATGAAGGTACCTCAAGTACATATAAAAAAAAAATATCGATTGATAATTTAGGACGGCGAAAGCACAATTTATATTGTTCGCGAGAAAAGGCTACTCTGCAAATATTCTGCATTGTTAAACTTTCCACTAACAAGACAAGTCTGCCAAGTGTAGCTCTCGAAACTGGATAAATAATTATTTCTCAACTTTTTGACATTCAAACAATTTTTCATTCTAATTTATCAAAATTGATTTATTATAAAGAGAAATACATCACTAAAACTTAAGAGCATTTTATAAAGCTTTCATTAGATTTAAAGTTTTTGCATCACATCTAAGAACAGAGTTGATTTAAAGAGACATATATATGATCTCCATGCACGAAAAAGACTCCCAATACCTGAGATGCGATGACAGCTAAAAGCAAGTGTTCGACGAATGGCTAAAATTTACCTTTTTTGACCTACTCTTCTAAATTTGCATTTAAAATTTATCAAAGAAGATTGCGCATAATTATTCAAAAATCGGTATAATTCAATCCTTTCAAAATAAGAATGAAAAAATAAATTTCATTAGAATACAAATATTGTGTCCAATTATGAATCAGCCAATGTTCTCTCTTATTTAGACATTCTTGTTACCTTGTTGCAAAGCAGACACTGAACTTCACCTGTGTCATGAAATCGATATCCCTTTTCTCTGGCATAGGCAGCTAATCATAACTTTGTGAAATGTAATACAGAACACGATTATGTAATCAAGTCTTAGGCTTCAATTAAGTTATAGAGTGAAAATGGCATCTTCTTCGTTATATATGGTGTAGCATAACGTCAAAACTTTTGTAACTGATGACTGAAAGTAGATCCCAGAGGGGCGTATGATATCTCAGAAAGTGGCAAAGGACATAAAATTTGTTTCTATATCGCGTTACTTTCGAATTTTCTATGACGTGTATCAAACTCGGAAATCCTTAGGTACTTGTTTTCAATAATTCAATAATTTCATAAGAGTTACATTTTTACCAAATTTGCCATATTTACTGCGAGGTAATAACGATATAAAAATTACTAGAAAAACACAACAGTCGAACAACTTTATTCTAAATAGGTTGAATTTAAATTTTGCGAATGGTCGTAATTTCAACTATATAGTTGCTCAAACCAGACTTTAGTAGTCCTCAATGGAACTAAAAGGTTTCCACAGATTCCAGAATTTTGATTCCCGAGAAAGTACTAGATAATTAGGCTAATTATTTTTCCGAATAAATCTTCAATGTATGAAATGAGTAAATACCTTCGAGCTGGCAAATCAAAATACACGAAGTAGTGCGCAAAAGAATCAATGCTCCACCGTCTGTGGATGTCTGACTGTTGTATGCGCGTCATTCTATTAAGACTACCAACCAAAAACAAAAGCTCTGATGCGATTCAGAATCAAAATAAAGCAGTGGTTCTGATAGAAGTGGGATGATTATCCAATAACTATGTAAATAATACGGTACACAATGGACTGAGCATGGTGGGCTGCGATTGTTTCAGGAGTGACCATCTTGCTATCACTGACGGTGTTCCTGAATCTCGTCGCTGAGACCCTGCCCCAAGTTTCAGACGCTATACCCCTGTTAGGTACAATAGAAATTTTGCTAAACAGAAAAATGTCTCGCTTCACTCTAAAACACTTAAAAAACTGATTGTGAGAAATGGTAGCTAATATGTTCATGCTACAGCTCAATGGTATCTGAATAAATTTCCGGCTTTTCACGATCAATAGATTATTTAAGATTATAACATCCACTCAGATTAATATATTCTTTTAGATTCCTTGAAGTCGGATTTTACTTGCAATGAAATATATTGGGTACCCTCGAGCTGCCACTGAATTTTACGTCGAAGATTTGATGCGAAATTGCGTTTCACTCGTTAGCGTGTGATTTTCGTTGAGATTTCCTACTCGTGCTGTTGAGGAGCTTTTACTGGATTGAGGGATGAACCAGAATTTAGTATTAATTTGAATGTCTACGTTTGCTGAACTTCTGCAAGAATTGATAAGAAAGCTAAGTTAATGATGCTTTCATTGTAGAAATCTGCAGACTTGAACTTTCTAATTCAGAAGATAATTTCTTATGGAAATTATTTCCTAGTGAGTGAGTGCAAATGGCTTCATGAATTCTACAAGACCGCAAGAATTCTATTCACTGAGTGAACAAAATTTCGTTAGGTTAATAAGAGCAGATTGCATTTTTTTAAACATTCAGTACAGTAGCAAAAGTTTACCGGTGACGAATCTTATAAGATTTAATATCCCCATTTAACATCCTTTACGTTTATGGGATTTCTCTTGGATATGTAGTCAGGAAAATTGTAAAGATAATTCCTAGCTACTTTCATTAGTAAGGATAAAAATTCCGAAAATAGTATACAGCAAGATGCGTACTTTCAAAGGAACTTCTTTCATTACAGTAAAATGGAATATAGGATATTCAACTGTTTTTTTAATTTAGTTTATTTGATGAAACGTAATTCTGATTATTCAAATGACTACGTTAATTATAGAAATGTGAGACTAGGTACTAATTTAGTGTAATTCTCATTGGTAGTGCAACTGCAGTTCCCGGCGATTATTAAACTTGCAGTATACTCTAAAGATAACTAATTATGGCTTGCTACGCAATTAATTGAATACAAAATTAAATTTAAAACCATTTTTATAGAAAAAGAATAATTATATTAAAAATCCCATAGAAAGTACGTACAAAAGAAATGTCTCTCAAACATGTATAGATTTAACTTGCAAAATAAAAATGAGTATAATTTTCAAACGAGAAACATTTTTACTGTAAGATTTAAGTTGAAAAATAAATCAATGGTAAAATAATTATAAGATTTTTCAAAACCTAGTGTCTTATAACATATTTTCTGATTAAATGAAAGTTATTTTAGAAAACAAGGGGTTTTCAATAATAATCTTGTGCGCGAATCACAAAAATGTAGAAAATAAGGGAAAACGGTTGCATTTCCAGCTCAAACGAGAAGAACAATCTCTAAAATAGAAATTCTGCATCTGGAAAGAATAGAAATGAGTCAAGAGTTTAAATTCTAAGAATGAGATAAGACAAAAAACAGGCTAATCAGGGACCTCTCATATTTCTTATCAATTATCTTGATGCCAGTGTTTTACGAATTTTCACTTTTCGACACACTGAATAAATTCAGATATTGGATTTATTCAGTGATGATCACTATTTTACGATAAAAGTAAACACACATAATTATAAAACGAAATGAAGTTTAAGAACGCGAAATATTCTAAAACAATCTATCATTTGCTTCAAAATATGGTAAATTAAAAACCAATCTTGATTGCTATTTTCTAAATTATCAAAAATATTGTTAGAAAATATACAACATTAATTCAAAAGTTGCATTAAATTGAAGAAAAATTTATTTAACAGAATTTTTGCAAGTTACCTAAAATTACTTTAAACTGAAAGAAACATTGATTTGATCTTCTAGAATGATGTAGTTTGTATTTTTTGATTAAAAGAATGATTTATTTAATAGGCTTTCTTTATTTTAGAGAAATATTCCTTTGACTCAATGAAATTACTAATAATCAAACATTACAAATAATAGTGCAAGAACCTAATGATCGCCCATCTTCCATTTGAGCTTGTAAAGTGATCGCCAGATAGTTGTCGCTAGTTGAAGACAGTCCCATAATCAACGGTTATACATTATTGATTTAATCTTCTAATTAAAAAATATAAGAATATGAGATATTTTTATTGAAAAAGTAATATTCTTTATCGTCTTCTCAAACCTTTTTCTATATATTTCCTTCGATAGCCTATGTTGCGAAAGTTGTGATAAAGTCTGGTTGGCATTTACTGAGTCGATTTTAAAGTTTTCAATATCGAGTAGCAATATCCTAGGACGTAACAACCATTCATCATCTTCTGTATTTGAGAAAACTTGAGCCCTGGCTTCTCCCGTCGTAGTGCAAGAATTTTAAGGTTTTCAAGATTTCCTTCTTTATTCAGGAGTCTCCTGAAATAGTTTTTGTTTCTCTAATATACCTAAAACTGGAAGTTTAAAATATATATTTTATTAAGTTTATCAATTTTGAAACTTACTAAACATTTATATTTTAACACATTTTGTATGTTTTATTCCTTCTTTTTGTAATATAAATTTGGCAGTTACCGGTCAGTGGAGTCTTGGCAATAACTGGGTGTTTTGGCTTATGTAGCATTGAGATAACAAAGCATGACTTTGTTCCGGTTCTAGAATTTCATTAAATTCAGGTCACAATAGCAATGGAGTCAATACCATGGCAATCTTATGACAACATAGGCATAGTACTAACAGCCGCAGTAATGTCGCTGTAGCAATAACCATAGTATAATTAACATGAAATGACTGTTCATTGGAAGCTCATCAAATACAGCACCAGTGAAATTCTCGGTAGGTCAAATGCACTCAATTCTGTAACTAGAATCAACTAGACCAACTAGAACTGTCTCTAGTATGTAAATTCGAGCGACGGAATTGCAACTGCTTTCTCGTTACATCCGCTGGCGAGTGAAACCAAACGACTTGTCGTTGATGTCGCCGAGATCAGTCTGTCGAATACACGTTCTGGAGGAAGTCGTCACTTGTGGGCCTTTGCGGAACGCTATTTGGATAACATAGTCACTAAGTTCTTGGCCCTCTAAAGTGTCTACTAATTAACAAGGGCGGCATAAATTCGAGATAATTAGCTGCTTATTAACGACAGTATATACATTTATTTTATATGTATGTTAGATACATATTTTCAGCCCCTGAATTTGTTAAAAATAGTTGGGCAGGCCCAAGATAGATGACTGGTGAACGGGGGGGGGGGGG
>NC_046660.1:89972817-89981368 GCF_010883055.1 Belonocnema kinseyi
GAAAAAGAAGGTAGGTAGGCCGGTAGGCCAGACCTCAATGACCTCGAAACAAGCTCAGGCTTACATATTGTATTAAACTACTCGGAAGGACGTCGATGCAGCTAGTTAAAATGAAAATCCTTTTTCAACGATCGCTAATTGCATTTCTTCGCCATCTTCGTTCAAGCTTTTACCTTCTTTTTCATTCTTAAGTTCGCTTCAAGCTCCTTTATCATTTCGCCTGTCGTTCTCTCTTTCTATTGTCTCGCTGTCAATCGATATGCCGTATCCCGGGCGGCTTAATCAGCCGTGTCTGACAATCCGTTTCACGTCATCGGCCCGCCAAACTGACGCCTTCTTCCGAGCGATATTGCGAACAGGGTGAGAAAACTCAAGTATTTTCTAACCAGTCAGGGAGGTTAATCAAATATGAGTTTTTCTTGCGCGAAATTTGAGTGAAATAGAAACAATTAACCAATTTATGTCACTCAATTAAATTAACCTGCTCGAAGAAAAAGATTTACTGGAGAAAGCTATAAATTGTCGTGAAATGGCCCTGCGCCAAAATGGACAGCAAATAGCTTTTTGTCAAAAACTCTAAAAAAATTTTTTTTTTTTTTCGAACCTGCAGCGCAAAGATTTAAAAAAAACTAAGAGAAATGGACAGTTTTCAGACAAGCACTTGTCAAAGTTTCCATTATTACATGCATTTTAATAGAAAAATGCCTACTTGAGTGAAATGATTTTTTTTCAAAAACTCTGATAGATTTGTCTATAAGTTTCACATTTTGTATAATGTATGTATAAGAACATGCATAAATAAAAATAATAATAATAACTAGTTCAAAATGCACGAGCTTTCAACAACCAGCGCTAACTGTTCTGACTTATTACAAACTGTACAATTTAGGTGCAAGGATATTTTTACACGGGAAGTTAAATATTCCTAGAGTTCTTGCGCACAAAGGAAGTAATATGACGAAATTGTGTTGCAGTCAAGTACACAATGGGGGGACCAACAGCTTAAGGTGGGTTCCAAACCACCAAAACCTCGGTAAAGGTACATAGAAAAATGTTCAGAGGTACTGGCTCAGGGATCGAACACCGGATCTCTGAGGTGAAGTCCGAGGGTCTAACCAACTGAGCCACCGAGGCTCTTTTTATTATGAAATAATTTTTTTATATGTTATTATTATATTATTTTTTTATTATTATTAATAGCTCATATATATTATATTATGTATGAAAACATGCTGTGTACACAAAAAATCATTAATATTTCTAGTTAGTGGGTATGGAATTTTTATTTCGGTGAGTCTGATTGACAAAATATGAAACTTTTAGCCAAATCTATCACAGAGTTTTTGAGAAAAAAAATATTTCACTAAAATAAGCATTTTTCTAATGAAATACATGTAAGAATTGAAAATTTATCTAATGTTTGTCGAACAATTGATAATTTGTCTAACTTTTTTGTTTCAAATTTTTTACTGCAGGTTCGAAAATACTCAAAAAAATCTTTTTTAGAATTTCCACAAAAAGCCATTTACTGTACATTTGGTGCGGGGTACTTTGAATGAATTTTTTCAATTCGCATAGAATGTCTTTATACGATGTTGTAGTTATTTTCTACTGTCAAATGTCCAATAATGAAACAAAACTTTATTTCTTTATTGTAAAATGAATAAATATTAACTAATTTCGAATGGTATAATTTTTATTTAATGTCAAAATTAATCATTAGATTTTATCCAAAAAAAAGTAACAATCATAACAATCTTAAGGTATTTAAAATCAATTTTTGTTGGCTGCATTCATTATACCGTCGGGATTTATAACCCATTTTTTTTAGCAAATTCCTAAAATATTATAATTTTCATATTACATAAAATTTTATCCTCAAAATAGCATAAAATATGTTTAATTCTTTTTACTAATAACCTAAAAATCATATATTTTTGTTAGTTTAAAAAAAGATATTGTGAAGAAAGTAAAAATTGTAAACTCTAAACTTCAAACCAAAAAAGTCGAGAAAATGAAAAAGTTATTATAAGACAATTATTTGATCATTTTCCACTTTGCTTTTGAATAATAAATGTTGTCTATAATTATCTCAGTATAGTACTTATCAAGGCTGAGCACAATTTAGTTAAGTTTAAAAATATTAAACATCGTTTAGAAATTATAAATAAAAAATAACAAAAAATGTCTTGTTATAAACCTGTGCCAAACTACTGATAAAAATCAAGAATAGACTTCAATATTATAGAATTGAGGATCTTATAATCAGTTTAAAGTATCTCCAACATTTTTTTGTTTGGTTATACGCTGCATTTATATATAATGATAAATCAACAAATAATTATTTAAACAATATTAGTGTATAATATTGTAAAATAAAAATATATTTGGACATACTAAATAGAAAATCGCACAAATCTTGAAAGTAGGAATTTTTTCCTATTTTTTCAATGTGTGCATCTGTTCTGTATATAATTTTAAAGGATTTTTTAAATTCATCATCCATCAAAAACATATTCCTTGTTATTCTAGTTGTGTATTTTTCTTCTTTCATTGATAATCCTTAATTAAACATTTTATTTTAGGTGGTTTGGAAATTTAGTTTGTTCTTGAAAATCTTACTGCTAAAATGATCAAGTTTTTGCCAATCACCCTAATAGTCGAGAAAAAGAGTTTTTAAATTATGAAAATAATAATATGATATCAATTTAGCATTCTGGAAATACCTATACATCGTAATTTTTTCATATTTCTTTGATAGATGACTTTTCAGATTTGACCTTTTACAATATTTTAATTTAAAATTCAGACTGTCATAATCATTTGAGAGATTCCTAATCTTTGAAATTTTGACTACTACGCGATATATTCATAAAGATTTAAAAAAAACAGTTGAGTATCCATTCAAGCTTACGAACAATGCAGTCAAACTCATTGAAAAATCAATCAAGCTCATTGATTAAGCAGTCAAATTCAATGAAAATTTAATGAAAATTGTTACTCTTTCTTTGAGTAATCTGTCAAATTTGCGTATTATCAGTCAAAAAAAACAAACTATAATTAATCTTTCCTGTTCACTAATTCCTCAGTGGAAGGAGTGTCACTGTTTAAAATTAGTAAGGATTATTTATGAATAATGTTACAAACCAACTAAATAATCTATTTAGTTCCCTGATTAATCAAAAAATACACACATATATTCATTTTCTTATAATAAAGCTCTACAACAAATTATTCTACAGAAAGTAGACCATAAGCGTTAATAAAACAAAAACTTCAAAAAAAGGTAATATTTCATACAAAATATGTCGGGATCTTCTCAATGAGCTTGAAACAAACTCTGACAGTAGAACTGAGTTTCATAAATTAAAAAAAGAAGTACTTCTAATACTCATAATGATCATCTCCGCAGCAGTTACATAAACTGCAAAAGATGTTACTTGACCTATACATATAAAAGTTTACTCACCCGATAACGATCTCCGACTTCGACATCACAATCGCGTTCACAAGGAATAAGAGACAAATGAGTTTTTTTATATGCATTGTACATATACTCATACCTACACCGACCGACCAGATCATTCGCTAGACGCCAGAACCAAGTATTGCTAAAATTGAAGTAGTATCTTTATGGGTTATGGCGCTAATCTTCTCAACCCGAATGGTATCATGATAAAGAAAGCGGATAGCCTATTTCATTTAGCGAAGGTCGGTCAGTGTTTGCGTATGAAACCTATAAAATTATTATAAAAAATAGTACGCGTTTTCTGAGTAAATGCGTGAGCGAATGTGATGGCATGTTTATTTTACTCGAAATTCTCCACGCGGAGAATTTCATCTGTCGCCATGGTTCTCAGCTTTCGTTTTAATGGCCTTAATTGTCTGGCATCGTTCTACACTTCGTTAAAGTAGAATAGGATTTTCATTTAATAGTTTACTTGAATACTAGAAACTGCAAATTTTTAAGTAGGAAGGTAGCAATCGATTGTAACCATACTACTAGTGCATAGTAACATAAATAAATAATTTAAAGTTATTTTGAATAGTTTCATTCAGATACTTCTGAAATACCTTTTAAAATAGTGAATGTCATTCCAGTTTAATATAAAACGTTTTTAAAAACTTGCAAAGCTTTCATCTCGTAGTACTCAAATACGCCTCACAGAAATTAATTTGCCAAGCTCTCTTCTTTATTTTTTGCCTATATCTTTTCATTCTTCTTTTTCTTCTTTATTTCACTTCCTTATTTACATTGCCTTGCAATTTTTCGCTCCTGTTATACCCTTTTATCATGACCCTCACTTTTCTTGTATTTGGTTTGTTTTATTTCTATTTAAGTTGTAGCAGTATAAAATGTGAAAACTGTCAATATTTTAATTACTTCGCAAAACCAACTGGTGTTTCATAACGTTTAACGGATTTTCCCTGATTTCACAAAAGCAACTAAAAAGTTTTTTTTGCAGGTTGACTTTGCAAGTTGGCATTGCATAATAATCATAATTCTCATGTTCGTGTGTGATGTCAGAAAATCTTAAATTGCACATATTCGTATTTATTTTGTTTGCATGCATGCATACTAGCAGGAATTGAAATTCTAGACAGGTCTTGTACATTTTTATAATATCTGGCGAAATAGAAATGTCAGTATTCCTTCTACTAGTTGGAGTGTTATTCCTAGGTGCTCTAAATAAAAGTATTTTCCATATATTGAAAACGCGTGCTATGATAAAAATAGACTTTATTTGCAAACAAAGTAACTTTTAACTATAATTAGTTAGCTTCAACACCTGGCGATGAGTTGTCTTGTTAAAAAGAACGTGATCAATAGCCACTCTGGAAAGTCATGGAACCTAATTGTACATCTGTACCTAAACTGCTCATTATGATTCTAAGCCCTCCTCCCACAAAACGCATGAACTCAAGGACTGCTAATGAGGTTCGGTTGTATGAGCTACATTACCAACGTACCTATTGTAAGTTATCCACGAGGGAGACGTGCGTAAATTACATAAAGTTTTTCTGTGAAATTTTGAAATTTTAAGGGTCTGTAAGCTTAGAGACACCTGACGCCTTAGCCTGCGCCATTTTTGGTAATAAATTTTTTTCGTAAATTTACTTAGTGGTATTTAAAATATAACGTGAAACCGTTTTTAGGAAGGGGGTGGCATAATCTTACTGTTTCTTATGAATGAACAAATTAGATCAACTTTTAACAAAGTAAGATGAATTGTGAAAACTAAAATGTTATAGTTGATATTTAAAAAAAAAGAAAGGATGTTTATGTGACTTACAAAAACTGTTTAATTGACTCAGAAAATCCAAAGTTTTAACAAAGTAATCCAATCCCTAATAGAAAATATTCATTTTCAACCAAACAATTTTATTTTTAGCCCAAAAAGATTAAATTTATACCAAAAAATATGAATCTTCAGCAAATTAAATAAATGTTCAACCAAATAGCTGAATCTTTAAACTAAAAATGATAAACTTTTAATAAAAAATTGAGTAGTTAAATTTATACTTATAAATAATTACACAGCTCGACAAAATTTGACCGACATTCAGACCCAGAAACCAGAGTATACGTTTTCGAAGAGTTTAGTGCGCTTAATTCAAATCTGAGGTCTAAATTGCTCAATAATTGGCTCTGGTTTTCGAGATATTCTAACCGAGAAGTGCAAACATCGCGATTTTGGGCAGCCACCTGTCATTGAAAGTTGAAAATTGTCCATCTGTTGTAAATGACCATGCGACGGCGCTAGCAGGAACTTAGTTTTTAGAGATTAAGAGATTCAGAAGATATGACAAGAATACAAACAAAATTTCCTTATATTAATGTGTAAGTTTTACGTATTTTTTTATTTTGAAAATGAACCAATTTAAGATAAAATTAAAAAAGGTTTTTAAAAATAACAAAGGATTTTCTATAAATTTCTAAAAAGAGTTTAGAAGCTTTTAAAGCAACACTTTTCAATTTGGCAAGATTACAAAATAAAAACAAATAAAAAAAACGAGTAAATTCAAGAAAAATTTAATAGAATTGAAGACAGATCCAAAACGAATTTTAAACTTTAAAAGATTTTTATGAATGTAGATTTTTAAAGATTCCAAAACTAAACTTTTAGAAAATTTAGAAGACTATAAGGTAATTTTTTTAAATTTCGAATGATATTTGAAAATGTTCAGAAAAATTCGAGTCAGTTAAAAATATTTTGAGGGATTTAGGACGTTTTGAATAGGTTAGAAATATTTGAGAACTGGGAAACATTTTAAAAAATTGATAAATTATTTCTTAATTCCTGCCCAACTTCTAAAAGTCCTGATCATCTTTTGAAAAGACTCGAATTGCTCGTACTATTTTGTAAAATCCTATTAAAAAAAATTCTTAAAAGTCTTCTAGATTTTCTTCTGACCCCATCTAAAATATTTGCAAATCTTTTTTTTTTATTTTCTCACGAATCTTATTAAAATTATATTCATATAAATTTAAAAACAAACTGATAATACTTATTTTCTTGTTCTCAATTCTCAGAATTGAATTTGATTGTTGCCAAAGATAAAAAATACTCCTTAATTGTATTTCCTTGAGAGTGACTAAACATTTTTTTAAATATTTTAGCCTTTTGTTGTCAAAATTTCAGTCGGGGCCTGGTCGGTGGTTGATCAAGGGCTAGTCGGGCCTTTTTGTTCACTAATTTCCGTGCGGATAATCTTCAGGCTCTGGCCAGGAGCTAGTGGGGCTCTGGTCGGGTTATTCTTATGTTTGAGTTTTCGGTGAGGTTTTATCAAATGAGGTAATATCTAAAAAAGCGTAATGATTTTTTTAGTCTAAAACACTAAGAATATATTTATCAATAAATTTACACCGTTTTTCTGAGAAAAGATTCAATAATGTTGATTTCATCTCAAATATACCTAATAAATAATTATTAAGTTAATAATTTTGTACGAAAATTAACTTTTTATAAAAACAACGAATAAAAACCTCAAAAAGAAGTAATCTTATTTTTTTGTAGTATTTTTTAGAAAATTGCTAATTTCCAGGAACATTTATAAATACCTTTGTATGGAATTTTAAGAAAATCCATATTGGAAAAAATACATATAGATGTAGGTGAAAAGTCTGCCGAAAGTCATAAGACTCTAAATTTGTACAGATGCTTATTTTTTAATTGATCTGAAAGGTTTGCCATACGTAAATAAAGTCTAATACTTCATGTAGTTGAAATTGGAGAGAGAAAATTTTTTTTATTAATCAGTGAAGAGCACTATCCTAGTAATAAAATATTAAGCACGGTACAGTTCATATTTCGCTACCACCTTCATTTAAGTCTAGCGGTTCTGGACTGATAGCTTTACAGAAAATCCGCAAGGGCGCAACATGCCACCTCTCGTGCAACAGAAATGACGCGTGGAGTGTTTAAGACAGCAATCCACACGTAACGATGCATAATTACCTGGAGCAGAGACTACTGTGACCAACATAGCGGTTCCTTCAGACCGAAGCTCTTCTGTTGCTGCCTTCCAGCTGAAGTTTTTTTTAAAATTAATATTCTACAAATTTTGTGGAATTTTAGTTACATAAATTTATGTATTTTTAAGCCTAGGATACGTTCCCTATTAAATCTTGGGTAAATTTGATCACTTTTATATATTTCAAAAAAGTTTATGGAGATTTCCGTATATAATAAGTATTTTGACAAACTTTTAGGGGTTGTTCCACAAATTTTGGGGAGTTTGGTTAATATTCCACACGGATGTATTATCATATGACCCCTACTAGTACCCGGCCAGGCCCCGACTAGGATAAGTCGGGTCACCTGACTAGCCCCCGACTAATCTACCGTGACACTACTGGTCAGGGGCTAGTCAGATGACCCGACTTGCCCTAGCCCCCGACTTTAAGAGGGGTCGAATGGTCGGCAACCAGACTAATTCCCCATTTGAATTTCTACACGGTATATTGTAAAAAAGCAATACAAAAAAATGTGCTCTTTATCACTATATTTGAATGTGTTTGAATATACGGGACTAATAAAGAATAACGAAAAAAATGCCGAAAATATAAATTTACTAATTATTTATTGACTGAATTATAAAATGAATGAATTGTTAAATTTTCATTAATATTTCTATTCCTGAAATTTAAATTTGACAAAAATAATTAATAAATCAATTATTAATGATTGATAAGATAGTTTTCCTTATTTATAATTTCATAAATAGCTCATGAATGAATAATTAACTAACTATGTTCACCAGTTCTAAATTTCGGCAATTTTTTTCATTCAATTGTGTATTCTTAATTTATTTGACTCTACTCTATGAAGAAAAAATGATTTTAACGGGTTTTTCATACATATTTTGTAAATTTTATACATTTCTCATATGGGACTGCATGGTTCTGTAATACAAAGCTACTATTAGCACCGCCGCACGGCCGTTTTCAACTCTCCTGGAAGTATCCCCCTGGTTTTGGGCTATATTTGATGTTATGTAGCATCAAAACTTTTTTTTTCTTCAAAAAACTATTAACAACGTCTTCAAG
>NC_046660.1:89981468-90002971 GCF_010883055.1 Belonocnema kinseyi
CGCTGAAATATCGCATTCATAATTTTTTTAGTTATCAATGAAGATACAAACCATAAGCTCGTAAAGTCTAAACAGAAGCCCCAAGCCTACAACCCCGAAAAACCCACAAACCTCCAACTTGCAAACTCTAACCCCCAAATCTTAAACTCACTATTCCACAACCCAACAACCCCAAATCTACACACCCCAAACTATTATGGTTTCTAGATTTAAAGAAAAAAAGATATTTGAGCAAATTGAACGTCATTTGTTGGTTAAGACTTGTACTTTAAGATGCTGTTAATAGTTAGGATATCTCGAAAACCAGAACCCAAAATACGAGTATTCTACAAAATAGTTGAATTTTCAACCCAAAAATCTGAATTTTCAACAAAAAAGTTAATTTTTAACCAGACAGTTATATTTTTAACCAGGACAGACTAATCCTTGACTAAAAATTGAATAGTATACTTCTAAACCAGAAAGAATGAGTTTTCACCCTACCGATAGAAATCTCGGAGTATTCTCAAGCGAAATAGCCTGGCTCATTTGAGTCTATAAGCAGAGTCGTTTCGAATAATTTAGCCTCTGAGATAGTTTGAAAGATTTGGGTCCTTTTGAAGGTCCTTTTAGTGGTCTTTTTAAGAGTGGTGCGACGGTAATATAATGTTCCTTTTGTATTCGTCACGTAACGGGCGGGCAGAGTTATTTACAGCAGTTGGTCGTCGCTAATCCGACTCTTCCTTTTTAAATTTCTCTTCAAATTATTAACACTTTTTTTAATTAATGAATTTTCTCATTATACATATTTATAATTATAACTTATATACTAATTTATACAATTTTCTAGTTGAATTAAAAAATGTTGTCTGTTTTGGCGTATCTCATTCCATTTACGAGAAACGTTGTATTCATTTCAATTGTAAGCATTTAAAAAAAAAGTTAAATGTCTGAAATCATCGAAACTCGTAGATTCCGAATTATTATTTTTTAGGCTGTTAACTATGAAATTTAAAAAATCTACTTCTAAATTTTAATCCGAAAGCTTAACAAAGGACCCTTGAGTGCCGGCGACTCTATTGATATAGCCGCTCTGCTTGTTATTTATGATCGAATTCTTATTCATTGAAGAGAAAAACGAAAAAAGGGAGAGACTATGGAGCAAAAATAAAGAGTCTTTACGTAATTTATCCACGGCCCCTAGTGGAAAAAATTTTTCTCTAAAAGAGCGAAAAATAGTAGAGAATTGTCGGAAAATGTAAATATATGTCTGGGGGTGGCAAGAAATATGAAAGTAAACATCTTCTCGGTCGCCTGAGGGTTGTAGCAAAATTTCTTTAGTAATCTAATAGCGGATAGACGGTATCTTGGATCTTATGGTCTCTAATTTCAATATGTCATCCGCACGTTTCAAGTTGGGTGAGCAAAGTTAGGTGTGCCTGGCTTGACTTCCGCTCGGTATGTCTTTCACGTTCACGCACTTTCAACTGGTCGCATTTACCTAGATAAAATTTATCTGAGTAATTCAGCCATAATGTAATTATTTTTCCGGTAGACTTGTCTCATTCGAAATTTTTAAAGAGACAAATTAATACTGCAGAAGCTAAAGAATTACTAAAAACGACAATGTCTTCGCAGGATATATTTAAAAAATGGTTATCATCGAAGCTATCTTCCTTCCGCCGTAGATTGGAAAGATTGATATAGAAGAGTAAAAGATGTAATAAAATGCTTTTTCAAAGAATATTTATATAGCCCGAGTCCCATGAGTGTAATGAACCACTGGTTGAGCGACCCGCGAATATCGCGCACATGTAATCGATGCCAGGCTATTAATTATCCCGACGAACAGCAATGATTTATTACTGCTTTGTTTCCAAATTTGCCTCTAAGCTATAAATGTCTCTGCTGCTTCGCTGTGCTGATATGCTTTTTTTAACTTTTCCAAAATTCTTCGTATCTATGCATTTCTTTCTACATTATTGTATTTTATAATATTTCCATAGTATCTACGCGTGCAAATATTGTGACACACTAAACCACACGCAGCACAACACTACATAGAAAATTATACATTCCGCTAAGTCGCGTGTCAAGCAAGAATTTGAGTCTTCTTGAAAATTATTATTAAGACAAACTCGGCTTTAATAAGTCATGGATAAATAAAAAATTAAACATTAGGTCACATTTGATTGAAAATTTAACAGCGCAGCTATTGCTAAATCATTTTCAATGTTTCTGGTACTTCATAATTTTTAATACTATTCACGTGTGACACCTGGTGGTATTTTCGAATTTTTACTTTGCTTGCAAAGGAAATGGAGTTATATAAAATGTGATAGGTTCATACAAAAATGAATAATTGAAACTAAAATTCATTAGAATTTGTTCAAAAAAAATTTTCTGAAAATCAATTTCAGTTTTAAGCTACAATTATTTTGTTATTTATTAATCATTATTCTATTTTATTTGAAAAGAGACGAATATTTCAAATATATTACAAATGATTTTAATGCCGAGTCGACTGAAACAACTCTGACTGACCAAAAGAAAGTGTTCTCTCTTTTTCATCTAAATTTGTATAAAATTTAATAATGCATTTAAAATGAATACTCGAAGTGATGGTGATAAACAAGATTTTTTTAAATATCCCAATGAGTTTCAAAAGTATATTATTTCAATATTTATTTTTATTTAAAACGTTAAAATAACAAATATTTAATATAGATGAATCTATAATATAATAAATATTTTTTATTATTTTACTGCCACTGCACTTTCTTGCAAAATTTATTTATCTTAAGTAAAATATTTTTATTTTTATTTATGGGCCGTTCTCATAATAATTCAAATTTTCACTCGTCCAAATACCAAATACAAATTCGCACGCAAAAATTAAGCAAATTATGACAAGAGAATTTTTTCAAGATGATTTATACTTGTAGTATTTATTTGTATTAAGGTGAGAAACTTAAAAATGATGAATAGAGATTAAATATTGTAATTTATTATATAATTTCCTAAAAATACGTAAATCTTAAAAATGATTTTTAAAAAAATCGTAAAACAAGTTTAATTAATTGTTCACAACATTAACTTATTTCAAATCCGCTTGTATTAACAGAACCACGCAGCATAGATCGTTTTCATTCTTATTTGGTTCAATTTTCATCACAGAAAAAAAACTAAAGTAATATTTTGTTGCATGTAAAATTTCCCTCTGTTACGGATTACATGCTATTTGGCAAAAATTTATCCTACAATGGAATAAAAGAGGTCATCTGCCACCGTCCCTAGCCAGCAATGGCAAACGGCAGAGTATGAGCAAATTCGAGCTATAAATCATGAAACACGATTTAAAACAACAGAGAAAAAACAAAAGTTAACATTTGTTACAGGTAATGCTTTCAACGGTTAAAAATTAAACATATTTCGGAGAAAATTTCGCCGAGGTTAGGAGAATAATTCGAATCTCATCTACTGCGTCACGCTGAAGTGAGCAAATTTCAGTAAAACATGTAGAATCAGCAACAGAGAACACAAAAAATGGTGCTTACTGTTAAATCTCCTCGGAGATAAATTAGAGTATATTTTAATGAAATTATAACTTATTAATTAATATTTAGCAAAAAGCAACTGACAGATGGGAATCCCCTTTTCTCTCCAATTTAATGAAGTAAAACAACTCTAGATAGCATTGACGTCGGAATTCTCAGTACATCTCGAATAAAAATGGAGCAATTATAAAGCAAAAGATTATCTAGGCAAGGTTAAATATCGGAAATTATCTTCTATTCATGAAAAGATCATCTGTCAAGGTTAATTTTTGTTGTGGTGAATCTTCCACCTGAAATCGATGTAAACTTTATCTTTCGTTTTTTCTGTGATTGAGAGAAAATGAAACCAAAATTTAGTTAGTTTATCAAAATTCCTTTTTAATAAAAATTCTTTTTTCAAATTAGATACATTTTTTCAACTATCCTTACAAACATTTAAATTAAAAGAGAGAAAGTTTCGGCCATTTTTGTATGCAGACTACTATTTTAAACAGACTAACACGAAAAAGTACACTTTCTCTGATAATGACGAATTTTCCCAACATTTCCGTGTTAACCCTTGTGTTATCACCCGGGTTCCCGGGTACCCATCGGCGTGTATTTTGTTACATCACTTTGTTCCCTGAAGAGATAGGCTAAAATCGTGCCGGATCCCCATGATTTGGCTAATTTTATATAGAAAAATACATTAAAAGTTTCTATTTTTTTTATTTTTCTCAACAATTTTTAGATTTGAAAGACAGCACGCGCTGGTTAATTTTTTATTGTTTATTGAGTAAATTTTATGAAAATGATAATATTTATTTATTACTTTTATGCCAAAGTGTTTATAAATAAAATCATAAAATTGTTTATTATTACATAAAATGCAAAAAAAAACTAATTTACACAAAAGAAAGTTAAAATACAGAGAAGCATTTTTTAAATTATTGATTCACCATTCAAAACTAAAAATTCTCTTCATACATTCCAAACATCTCGTAATTTTTGCAGAGTGTTCATCGCAAAGAGGCGTCTCACATGATACACAACTTTTCCTCGTCTTTCGAAGTTTTTTGATTGCCTTTTTATTGCAAATATAGCACAATCCAATCACCACTTTCATACCAGTGATGTCTCGTGGTTGATTATCAGCAGGAACGTCGATTGCGCGACTGTTGAAGCTGCCTGCGTTTCATACCGTACTCAGGACTTATATGGGTCACTATATATTAAAATATAACTATATTTCTATGAAAATATCTTCTTAAAGTATTAATAAACTAATATCAATTTAGTTTATGTATCAGTTTCCAGGTACAGCAAAGTTTTACCTTCAAAATCGTACCTGGGTACCCGGCTGGTTGTTAGTGTATAATTTTATGGGTGCTAAAACAAGGGTTAAGCTGTTTTTAGCATTTCGAATAATTTGTTTTCGTTTCATCCTCTTCAACAAATTATTATATCAACAGCAATAAAACACAGGCATCCAAAATTAGGCCAACGGATCATTTAGATCACTTAAATTAAAATTCAATTAACTTAATTGCAAAAAGAAATATTATATTAAAATATTCATAATGCACAAATACAAAAATACCAAAAAAAAATGATTGAATAAACCTTAAATTCTATTTAAAAAATCCTATTCAGTCAAATCCAACCAAGCTTCCTAAAACTATTTGACCTCGCGGTTTGCAAACCGTTGCATACAATTCAATGATGCTTTGACAGCTCCTGACAATAGAAACATAATCTCGACGAACCTAAACTATTGTTCCATACTATTGTTTCATAATGATATATTCTTGCAGTACGATAACACCTTTAAATTAAAAACTTTATTTCGCAACAGCAGGTTAAAAATAATATCCTTTATACAAGCGAGGACAATCAACGATGTTATTCTCCGAAATGCATTGTTCGGGTATTTTATCCTTAATCATGATGCTGTAAATTATTTCTGCGAAGAGAAAATCTTTCACGTCGTTAAATGAAGTTAGGAATTCAATTTTTCCCATGTCGAATTTATTTGTAGAATCGATAAAACTTTCGAGTGCTGCTTTTCTAGATGTCACGTCATGTCACCCAGCAAGGCACATAATTAATTAACGCGAAACGTGCTCTGTCTCGGTTTATCTTTGCGGTTAAAATTCCGCCAAACTCCACGATATGTTGAAATTCAGAAGCACGATCACACCATGCTGTTCGGGATAATAATAAACCAGGTTTCAACCTATAATCTCTTGATTTAATTTATTTAATTAATAGTGTAGGAGACATTTCTTGCTTCCTGCACCATTACTAATTTTCTGGTATTATGCATTTCATACTATTAAATGTAGTGAATTATTAGTCTTGAGACTGTTCTTGTATTCATTTAAGTAACTATACCAGGTGTCGCATGTTTGAGTGTATTTTCGAGTAATGTCTGATTCACATTTTATGCATATCTCAGCATATTCAGTAACAGATATTTCATGTCAGTGTATCGTGAGACCAGTAGAGAAGTCACTTTTTTAAATTTATTTAATTTCTAAATATTTAAAGCCCGATCGAACAATCGATATCAAACTGAAGTGGAATGTCTCGTGCATGAATAAACAGAACATGTCAACTTTCTCTGAATGAAATATTTAATTTCATTTCTCGAGAATACTTTCATAAAGTTATTCTATTTATCAATCGGGGTAAGTAGGAAATTGTCAATAATTTACCAATGTTCTGCCATTTAGTTGAAGCTGAACATTAGTGATACATAAGAAGCCAATCGAAGTTGAATCCGTTTTATATAAAGAAAGCTAAAGACCGACTACATTTGAAACTTTCAAAACAGTAAATAATTTACTATAATTAAAATGATTATTGTAAATATCATATTTCGATACGGTTTCAAAATTCACAATCTTTCTCGTATAATAAAAAGAGGAAAAATATTGTTTTCCTTATTTTTCACAGTATTAAACAATATTTGTTTTCCGGACACAACATTCTTAAACTTTCGCAGATATATGTAACATAAATCGCAATTGTTGAGTAAAGTTGCATGCACCCACTGCCAAAATCTATTAAATTGTCTGCAGTTTTTGCTTTTCTCGCTGTTCTCTTTTGATTTTTATATTTCATGGGCACCTAATGATCCAATTTATGCTTCGTCTTGTGATCTGCTGATGTTTTTTGGGTTCCTGTTGGTACCTGCTTAAATATATATATATACATGAGGCATTGTCTGCAAAACTAAACTTTTTATATTTGCGTCACGCATACACATATCATAATTTTTGGTTGATTTTGGTATGTTTGCTGTTTCTTATCGGCACAAAAGAATGCTGGGTTTATTAATAAATTGTAATTTTATATTGTTATTGAACGTTACTAAACACGATATTATCACGTTTATCGCTTCGTACATTTTTGATGCAGTGTGCGATCACCATGGTCTTTGGCGGAAGAACTAAAGAAACAAAAAGGAAAATAGAAGGAAATAAGGGAAAGTTTCTAATTAATGAAATGAGATTTTTTGTTGAAGTCTCATAAGCTTAACGATCTGAACGAACAAAGTTTACTAATAAAACATAGTGACAAGTCGTTTAGTCATTGTTTCAGTGAAAATTTTTACTAATAATTAGCAGAGAATGATAAATTCAAAATAATATTATTACTGATTAATTGTAGTAAAAAAATCTTGGCTAAAAGTAATCAGTATGATTATTTTGAATTAGTAATCTTCCACTAATTTTTAGTTTAAAATATTAAGTAAATCAAATTAGTATAAAGGACTGAGTACTATTTATTGAAAACTTGTTACTAATTCTAATTTATAAAATATAAATTAAGCACTGATCGATCGCTTTAATAATTTCCCCTAATTATAACGTGTTTGTCGCTGAATAATTCATCACTTCCCGCCACGGTCACAAGCTTTGGGAGCCAGTGCGAGGTTAACAAGTTCATGCTCTATTCCCTTTTAGCGACGTTATACGACTACTTCAGACAGCGACAAGTCCAACAAACAAAAGGTTCACGCTCACCCAGAATTTTATTAAATACTTCAAGTATATTTCAACTATAAGGAATTATGTTAATTCTTCAGTTATCTAAACCTTCAAAAAATTATTTATTAAAAATGCTCTACCATTGCGGAATTTTCCGTAAGCCTACCCCTTTTCCCAACTCATTCTGGACTAACGTTACGGAAAAACCGGTAATACTATCCCTACCGCTATATTTGACTGGATGGTTTTACGAAAAAGTACATAATAATAGTTAGTGCCTAAATTTTATAAAATACAGAGTCACCTAAACGCGGTTATTCGTTTTTGTACATAAAATAAACATCTTCAAAGATGGAACTATAATTATATTTAGGATACTACCGAAGTAAGGCGACTCTATTTGATTTACGTACATGCAAAAATTAATGTTCTATTATAAAGTAAACGAAAGTAACGTGTCACTTTTAAGATTAAGAATGTTATCTATTTTTAGTAACAAACTCAATGAAAAAGACATTTTACGAAAAGGCTTCTAACTAGAATTAAATATACACTCAATACAAGATATTGTATTAAAAGGTTTAATAGAATATTTTTCAATTATTCTAAAAAATTGGTTGTCTTTAACAAACGTAGGATGTACTAAAGTTATCTTAAGTTCAAAAATGAGCATTATCAAAAATAATTCATAAGGTCGAGGCCAATATCCCCATTGTCGATTGTAACTAAACTGAACGTTAGAAAAAAATATTATAGATTCAAATTGTTTATTTAACAATAATTATTTATAGTTTTATGTTTATGCTTTCTCTTAAAGTAAAAATAGCCATTCTTATTTAATCCTAATTTTGTAAGGCTCATTTTATTCCTTATAATATTCTGTAATATCGCTTTAATAATTTAAAAAAATATTATTTATGAATAAAAAATTTTTTATTTTAATGAAGAATGTATTTGTTAAATAAAATATTCTAAATAAAAACCTAAAAAAGTGATTTTTAGATGAAATTAAAAAGGAATGAAATGATCCCTACTAAATTAAAATTGAATAGAAATTGCAACTTGCATGTTAACAAAAAGTAAAAAATATAATCAACACTAAATAAACGTAAATCAACCACCTTAACCTAAAATATATATATTTTTTAAATTTCAGCTTTAGTTCTTTTTCAAAATTAATTACAATGAGTAACAGGAATATTTTCCTCAATTTCATAAACCATTCCTAAAAATGCTATTTTTTAACTTGAGATAACTTTAGTATATCCTCTAGTCTTAGAAAAATGAAAATATGGAATTCATTACGGTTACTTATTTGAAGTAAAATCAAGAACAGCCCCAAAATTTCCACAGCTTAAATTTCTAAGAATTATCGAAAAATAATATGAAAACCCATCCTTATTTCTACCATTTTTATATTCTATGAGAATATTCATAATTTACATTGGAAATGGACTCAAGGAAAAGTAAGTAAAAATATATTAATTTTTATCTTGAAGTTTTGAAATTATATTCTATTCTTAACCATTTATCTGATTATGATAAGAATTACAAAAGTTTTAACAGAAAAAAATTATTTTCTTTATTTAGCTTAAGTTTCTCCTCTGGAACTAATATCAAGAAAAGCTTAAAATCTTTAGTTTCAAAAATAAAAATCTCCTTCTTGCGTTAAATTTGACCCGCACTCTCGGAATTCGAATCAGGAGAATTTCACTAAAAATTAGTGACGTACTTCTGTCTGTTTAAATAAGCCAAATTTTACTTGCGAATCAGTTATTATTTCCTTAAATTTCGGGAATATTTTACAAACTTTTTAATAGAAAAAGTTACTAAAATTTTACTAATGCTTACTGAAACTTCAGTAACGTGTTCTACTGAGACAACGCGAAATGCTACAGGAATTTCAGTGAATTTACATTTGTTCAAATATCTAAAAAAAAATTCACTGACTTAATATATTAAACATATATTAAATATATATTAAATATATATCATAATATTTAAAATATCACTGATTTAAATTAAGAGAGTACTGGTCAACTTAAGACGTAACAGATTTTTGAAAAATATCGTTAAGTGTAACGCGTTACTTTTGAGAGGTAACGTACCAAACTCTGACCACTAATTATACAGGTTTCTAGAAAGCTAGAGTGAGGCCTTACATTTTTGGGGATTGGGAAGAAACTATGGATTTACTGAAATTTAATGCATATCGTAGCAGTCGTGTGAGTGTGTGTGATGTTGCAGGTGTGACGATCCTGTTATCACAGACGGTGTTTTCGCTGCTGGTGGCCAACGTTTTGACGCGAACTTCGGAAGCGGTGCCACTCATAGGTACCGGATCTTCCTGTAAACATGCCCTTTATAAGAAAAAAGGGCTATGGGGAGTTTTCACTTCATTTCTTCCAGAATCCACCATATTAAGCTATAAGTCAAGCAAGAGGAGTCGCGAAACGAGAAAGAAAGCTCCCCATACGTGACCACGTCTCTCTTATATAGAGATCCCTCGAGGGTCTTGTAGTCTCCATTACTTTTCTATCGCTTCTCGCTGTCCGACTGATAGTCGTGCATTATTCTTTAATGTGAACGCGATAAGCACGTTTCGGTAAGAGAACGCTCGCTCCTTTCTAAAAAAAACGCAAAGACAAAAATGAAAACAAAACTAGTAAGGAGTTTATTTCCTGATAGTAGAAGACAGAGGAAGGCTGATCGCATTTTAGTAGACCATTCCCATTCGAAAAACAGTAAAGAAAACATAGAAAATGAGCCTTGAGGGATTCGTATTTCTTGAAATTCAGGTTCGATTCGAAAATCTCCAAAGAGAAGTATGAAAACCATTAAAGAAAATCTTTGGATATGTGCTAGTTTCTAAGAGGCAGTTATTTTCCTTGATGTTCAGTTTTCGAAATTTTTAAGTAGTTTATGAATTCTTGAAATTTTTAAAAGTGAATAATCATTCAGACCATTACTTGCTTTCAACTCTGAACATAGATTTTTTCAGAAGATAACCTGTAGAAATATTCAATTAAACAAAAAAACAAGTATGTAAATTATTTTTAAACGGCTCAGAACTTTTCAATTCACTTGTTCAATTTCCTTTAATTTAGACTGAAAATTATTTATATTTTTTTTCCTAAGAAACAAAGCATGATTTATACATAAAACGCGAATTATGCAAACCTTTGTAAGAATTAAATTGCAGAAATGTCTGTTTCAAGACTACCAACTTAAAAAAATTATAATTCTGTAATATCGTAGTTATTCTTACTAAATAAATTGTTGAAACAAATTACTTTACAATCAGCTTTTTTCAATTTTTTAAACCCGAGTAAAAAACTTATCGTTGGAAACTCATTGGGATCCCGGATAAAGTGTCGCTCACGTACTAGACATTATACAAATCAGTTCTTAAGTATAGACGTTTTTTAGAAAAACAGTTGGGGACTAAAGTAATAGAAAAGTCTCATTTTATTATATTTTTTTATTTTCACAAGTGTTGACTCAAATACTAAAAAAGTTAAAAATGTATTCAGTTTCAATAGGATTCTTTTAGAACAACAGTACGGGACAAGTTCAACTTAAATTTCTTTTTTAATTTTCTCAAGCCCTAAATAATTTTTGAGAAAAAATAAAAAAAAGTTATGTTTTTTTTTTTGCCAAAAATGAAGTAGAACTTTTCTGGCACGTATAAAGTTTAAAGAAAAAATTAATTAGAACTTTTTTAGTACTTTTGCTTGAAAAATTTATATTTTTTATTAAAATTAAATGAACAAAAGTTCCGAGAATACGTTTTAAAAATCGACATAATAGGATTTATCTTGAACTTTTGCAAAACAATTATTCAGGACTTGTCAAAATTTCAGAAAAATTAAGATGAAACTTTTCTAGTAATTTTGTCACTATTAAAAAATTGTAAAAAATGTCATAAAAAGTTGTTATTTATGCACTGATTTGCCTCATACTCTTTTTTACTCGAGAAAATATTTAAAGACTTAAATATATCTTTTGAAATCTTCCTAATGATTCTGTGAAATGGCGCCTTGTAAATGCAATTAAAAAAAAAAATAATGTAAGCATATTAAGGGAGCTTCAGTTTTCTAAAGGCAGGAAATAAATTCTCAACCCGTAAAATTGTTGAAGATATTTTAAAATAGTTTAATATGCAGAAAAACATCCGTAAGTTAAAGAATCCTTAAACATTTATTCTTAGTATTCAAAAGTCAATATTACCAAAGGACAATTTTTTCATCCTTTTTTATATTTTAATTACTTGATCAATCTTTAGAAACATCATTTAAAAATCATTTCCAGACAAAATAATATTAGAATTCTACTTTTTCTAATAAAGGAGGTTTTATGATAAAAATGTAAAACGTGAGATTATGTATCGAGAAACTTTTGTACTTCAGTTGTCATTCATTATAAAGCACGTATTACTAGAAAGTATATACATATATTTAATTACAAATAAATTGAAGATTATACATGTGTTTATGTGAAGAATATTGAACATAATTCGCATAGTAGATTTCAAATAATTTTTGCCTGATAGTAAATGAACCTCATAAGCAATAAATATTTATCTCGATAATTATTGATGGTTTAATATTTATCTTGTAAAAGAAAATTAACTATCTTTAAATTTTAACTTTTGTTGAATATACTTTATTAAATACACTTTAAACTTGCGTTCACTCTAGATAAATAAATTTAGACTCTACCCCAAAAAATTTAAATTTACACACCGGAACACCTTTATCACGAAATTATTTGACTGACACGGAGCGACGTTATTTTACCGGTACGTTGTCACTTTCGCGAGCTCTAAATTATAGCACAATAACGTATTTGTAATTTCGAATTTCATGTGGAAGCCTGGACAAGACATGTGATCAATGCAACGGTTATTCGCAATAATAATATTATTTCATGTTTATGCGATTTAATTCAAGAGTTTCATTCACGCACGAAAAACTATTCTAGTATTACAGTAAGTCGAATGGGCTTTACGTTAAAAGCTTCCACCGATTGTTTTCTATGTTTAACAGGCTCCCTTGAAATCCGATTACAACCTCGTTACATACGGATCTATGTCAGCGTTTCCCAGCCTTTTAAAAGTCAGGGTCGAAAATCAGTACCCCGGTTCCTGGCGAGAAATAATTATTCTTCATTTCTGCATTTTATTTATTCGCTTTCTAAAACTAATTGGACAACCGAGCGGGTAAATTAAGTCCGAGGTGGATGCGGAAGAACTAAATTTAAGGGCCCTGAGTTCAGATAACGACCCAAGAGAGTTTGGGAAACGCTGTGGTCGCGTTCGCTTCTATACCTTGGCATAAAAAATACTTCTAAACCGAGCGATAAACGCACAACTAAAATTTTCTGTGCATCGTAAATTAAAATATCATCTACTTATTTCTAACTACATCTCTTAAAAGCTCTCTTTATCAGAAAGTCTGTTTCTCTATGATGCACAACATAGCACAGTAAACTATTCAACCTACAGTTTTTTATATCCACTTTTTTTAATTCTTCTTCTTTATTTACTAGTATTAAAAAATCACAATATTGCAGTTTTTAAAAAAAGGACAAAAACAAAATCTATTCATTAAATACATACATCAACAAGAACGTTGGTGAGCTATTCGTCATTAGTCAAACACGTGCATAGCATTTGGACAATTCAGTCACGTATGATCGAAATTGAGATGTCTGATTTCCCTATTTCCAACATGATAAATTCAATTTCAATTCAAAAACAATGTTGCACAACTTTATTAACTATAAATCCTAAAATTTTGTACGAAAAATACGGTGGTTAAAATATGATATGACCCTGTTTATCTTGCATTTTTAAATTAGTGAATTTAAAAAATTATTATTTCAAGGAAACTATTAGGTATTTTCACTTTAACCATCCGTTAACCTCACTTCCTTGAATGCTGAGGGGAAAAAATATACCAAATGTATAGGGCAAAACTTTATTTTTGTGATCACTTCGTAATGAATAGTAATTACCATAATTGTATGGTGTCATTAAATAGTTTCTAAAAAATATAAACTATTTTTCAAATCCATTTATATAGAAAAAATTAATTTTCACGAAGATATTAGCAAAATATGGCAAAAATGGACTGAATCCCATCACAGTAAACCCCAAGAATAAATTTTATCTTTTAATAAGATAAAAACGTTGCAGCACGTTTATCTAACAAAAGATAAAATTTATCTGACGAAATATAAAATTTATCAGAAAAAAATTTAAAATTTATCTTAGGAAAGATAAAATGTAAGTGTAGGTGAGTTATTTTTTTTGCTTAAAATTCGTGAAATAAAGGAAACAATTTTAAAATAGAATGCCGCGAGGATTTTTAAATTTATGAAGGACATTTTTTCTGTGAGCATAGACGCAGCCGTCTGCCATATAGCATATCTCAAACAAATATTTGCGTCAGATAAACTTTAAATTTCGTAAGATAAATGTTATCTTTTTATCAGATAAATTTTATCTTTCGTTAGATAAACGTGCTGCAACGTTTTTATCTTATTAAAAGATCAAATATATTCTTGGTGTTTACTGTGATGTATTTAGTCCATTGTTTTCCCCTCAGCATTTAACGAAGTGAAGTTTGTTGATGGTTGAAGTGAAATGACCAAATACGATAAAACTTATATAAGTTCACTAAAACTACGAGTTTTGGGTCCTAAAACCAAATTTCAAAAACGTAGTTCAGCAAAATAAAGAACATAAATTAACAAACATTCCAAATGATTAATATGAATAAACTCTCAGAGCATTGGATATCCTGGATGTTGTAAGCATATCCTAAATTGCTGACGCTTTTAAACCTCCTGATTTTCATATTTAGACTTTGATTAACATTATCTTTTTTTCAAATGTAATACATTTATAATTCGAACATTTGAAGAAATTTAAAGGTGCATCCATGGATAAACATTTGCTGTGAGTGGAAGAGGGTTGACAATCGTAACGTGAACGACCAACTATCCGAAAGCTCTAGGGATTTTTTCTCAGGCAATCAAGTTTTTTTTGTGAATAAACTTGAATCCAGTTTACAAGCCTCGCAGAACTCTGTATAAAGACTCAAGTCTTTATAAGTCCTTACTAACTTCTTATAAACTCTGCAGTTACTTTAAACACGCAGTCACGCAAGTTTGTAGCGAATTGCACCAAGTTCGGTATTTTTCTTTCAAGAAAGTTCTGTTGCTTTAAAAGGATGTGAGAAATTATATTTGATCTCTTTACAAAATAAAAAGAAAGAAGGAAAAAACCCCAGAGTCAAGGACGAATAAAAATGGAAGAAAGAGCTTTTTCTTAGATATGGCTCATCCTTTAAAACAAAGTTTAAGTTTAACCCTACCCTCGATGCCCACAAACGATACCCGCGAAACTGAGCTATGTATGGCGAAAAAGCATATGTACTTACCCAGGTGGAAATGTCTGTAGTTTTCCGGAGTTCAACACCGGCGCAGTACTAGCTCAGTATTACACACCAGTAGAGACAGGCGGTATTTTGCCCAATACTGGCTAATGGTTAGCTGCAACGGCGGGGCAGTACTATGCCAGTGGTGCAATACTCAAACAAACAAAAAATAGGTTTATAAATGTTATTGAGGTATTTTAAAATGACGAGAAATGGTATATTTAATTAACGTGAAAACATTTTTTTCATGAAAAATATTTTGAAGTTCAAGCCTGCCCTATGACTGATCCAAAAAAATTACATTTTATGTTTGAGTAAAAAGTTACTAAAATAGTATAAAATGTTGAAAAAATGAAACTAGTGTACCCAATTTTTCTCAAAAAAATTTTTTAATGTTAATTTCCATTTTTCTTCATAAAAAATTATTTTGTATCTAAAAAAACTACATCTAATGTTATTGTGTAAAGTTACTAAAATTATCTAAAATAATGAAAAGTAAAAATGGCAATTAATTTTTAAAAACTACGCGCCAGAATAGTAAACAATCATAGTCTGGAATCCAAGAGCACTTGAGCATCCATTTTAGGTCCTGATGATTTGATGATTGATTCTTGTGCAGAATGTTCTCCTGATTCCGAATATATCGGGTGCACATATATCTCTGAAAATTATTTAAATTTTGAAAATATTTTTCCATATTTATTTAAAGAAGTGAGATATGCACAAATTTTGTTGATAGTGTATGTTGATTTAATTGATAGTTTTCGAGAAAAACAATAAAATAGCGCTTTAATAAAAAACGATTTCTACAGTACATTTTTTATCATTTAATCAGTTTTTTCTGGAATCATACGGAACTAACTAAGAAAATACAGTTGGTTTTTGAATTTTCTCAATTAGGCGATTAATTTAATTTTGACAAAATTCTAAATAAGTACAAAGTTTTCACATCTGTGTGTATGAGCGGTAGTAAGAGCATTGAATGGAGTGGCAGTACGGGGGGTCTCGGAGGCTGCAGGTTTTCAATCTGAACCGCAACCTCACACACAAGCACACACTCGCAACAATCCCACTTATAGAATTTTCTAAACCAATTTCTAAATTAATAGGACAATAATCAATCATCAAATCATCAGGACCTAAAATGGATGTTCACTCTCCTCTTCGGATCCCAGACTATCAGCTCAAAGTCTTGACAGCCAACCAACGCTGTTTCTCCTGAGCAGTGGTGTCAGAATGCGGATATTTCTGGCATGCACAGTAGCTATTCCTGTGTATTTTTAGGTTATGTAACGCCATGTATCAATTCAACAATACACAGAATCACTACTGCACATTCCAGAGATATCCGCGTTCTAGCACCACTGCTCCTGAGCGATACATAATGGCATCGCGTCCGTAAACGCAGAAAACTTATATAATGATTGTGATATAGTTTTTCAATTAAGCGAAAATAATTCAACATAACAAGAAAAAGCTTACGCTGACTTTATTATTTTAAGGAGAGCCGTGCGTGTCCACAGGTGATGTCTTACAAATTTCGTCTGCAGCTGATGAAGGAACACAGAGCAACTCAGACACAATTCAAGAAAAAAACACAGAAAAAAAGCGCAAATCCTAAAACTACTTGAACCTTTATTTTAAACCCGTATTAATTAATTCGTCAGAATATTTCAAACGGGCAATATTACTTCGAATAACTAATTTTTAGCATTTGTTGAGGTTCGGGGTAACCACTGGCAATTTAGTATGCTAGTTGTTTTCCAGTACTTTACCAGTACTGGCAGTCATTACTGCGCCAGTACTAGCATGCCAGCATCGCCAAGCATTACAAGTCAGTACTGGCATGGTACTGTCCCATTGCCATCAGCCATTACTGGACCTCGAAGGCTTTACTGGGTCGGTCGTGTATTTCTACCCGGATAATTATTTAATTACTTCACTTTATGATATTGTCTAATTTATTTTCTATTACGTACGATATGTCGACTCCTTCATCGATACTTTTCCCATACTTTTCGCACAAAAACATAAATTTTACCCATTGATATATTTTTCCCTTCAATTTTTTCACTTGATATGCACATAGCATTGCATTTGTTTATAAACGGCATTTTAACATTTTTTGTATCATGAAAGAAAGTGGCCCAGAAATGGAGAGCTGAATTAATTTAATATGCAAATTTAATTCAGTAAACTTACCATTAAAAATCGCAGCAAACTTCATAATGGTTGAATTGATAAAGTGATTATGAAGAATTGTCTACTATATGTGATTAAATTAGAAATTTAATTTTAATTAACAATTAATTGTATGAAGATGTTTTGTCCTAAAAGTTTGTGTGGAAGATACATACTTTCTTCTGTGGCATAATGTGTTAAGTAGGTGAACTAATTAGAATATTTTAATCATGAATGTAAATAAGATACTAACTGGCAGTGTAAATAAAGAAAAACATGTCGTCAAGCAGTTTTACAGCGTGAGAGAACTATAACATCGCTTAAAATGTAAACAAATTTGGAACTTTTTCAAATAGCGATGCGATAATTCCTAAATGCGTCATCAATTGAATTCACTGAAAAGTTGTGCAAAATTTGAATCAAATATTAAATGATGTAAAAATAAAATAAAAGGGTAAAATTTTCCTAGAAAAATAATGTAGTCGGTCTCGTGTCTAAGTAAATATTTGAATTTCCCAATGGTTCGGGACTGCAACTCAAGTCCCATGGGGTCAAAGAAATAGAAGCTGCATGGCAAGGCTAGCATACAAGATTCTTTTCGAGTCGAGTTTCGGTGTTTTTCTGATTTTTATTAGTCAGGTGAGTTCTGTTTGGAATACGCATTATTTACTTTTACTATTTTGAAGAAACTTCCTTCGATATCAGCAAATCTCCTAACAGTCTTTCCTTTATTCGTGAGAAAATATATTTTTCTTTTTGTTCCTCATTTCACTGATTTTCAGAAAGACTATATAAGTAGCATTTTTAATTGATAAATATTGAAATACATCTACATCAATATTGCGAAAGGTTTGAAAGCAGAACTCAATATTCGTTAAATTGAAAATAGTAAACATTTCCGTATGGCTGAGTTTTATTTTCAATATTTTAATCTGATTTAATACCAGCAGAAAATATAGCTAATAAATTTTCAATGTGAAAATATGTTCAACATAAAGCATTTGAGGGTTGATAAAGTCTGTCCGCGAATTAGAACGAACGTAATTACTGATGAAATCGTTGTCCATTTTCAGTCACGACTCGCAATGCGGTTATTGTCAGTCGCGAATAAATTATTTCGCCATTTAAACTGGAATAATTCACGACAAAAGGATCTCCGTGCCTGTCGAAAGCCTCGTTGACGCGATTTTATAACACAAATGATACATTACTCTATTTTATCACATTCAAATACCTCAAAAAAATTCTCTTGTCAAAGAAATAACACGAAACCCATGCTTACACTTTTAACTTTAAAATATAACAAATCCAGTAATAGCTTTGCTTTTCGAACTATCGTTGATCTGACTCAGCATCTGTACTTTTTCTCGGCTACATCTTAGATAACCGAGTCGTAAGCTTGCGTGTGTGAATGCGTATCAACGTTAAATACCAACTACTTATAGTTCGATTAAACACTGTCTCTGTGAATTCGATTTCCTTTAACTAAAATGGTGTTTCTTTCAACCTTAACGACAAATCACGAATAACCAAAATATCTAAAAAATTATGCGTAGTTTATTGGTTGGTTGTGAATAATAAAGGTGTACGCCGATCTAAACTTTCCAAGCATAAAAAAGAGATTGTCTTTCGAAACACAGTTTTCAGTTGCTTGTAAATCTATTATTTTCCAATGGCCTGACTTTTTTCGCCCAGCCATTGTGTATCTCATTAAGTAGTCATGTGTATTCACACATTATCACTATTGATTTTGCTTAGTTACTCTCACTTTTGATGTCGCAACTTTCCTCATTTCCTTTAAGAAAAAACTGTATTCTATTTTATTATGACTAACAAGCTAACACTTATGTGACTGCAAAAAACTTGCCTTATCCTTATTTAATTCAAATCCAATTAGTAAAGTTTTACTAATAATTTCCAGTGGGCTAAAATCATCACAATTAAACGCATCTCATAATTTCAAAAATAATTATTTTGAAGGAAAATCATCAAGTTTCTCGCGTTACAAATTCACGAGGAAAACAACTCTCGCATGAAAGCCCTCAAAAGTATCAAAACACTTTTCATAAATCTTTGATCTACGTTGCGTTTCGGATAATTGATTTTTCTACAAGAACACCAGTAATTACAAAAAAAGTAGAGAAAGAAGCGTTCAAAAAGTAGTATTTATGTTCACGCACGAGGATGACGCACACCGATCGATAGTTGTTTTCCCCAGACCTTCTCTTAGAGCGGCGCGTTTTGTGTGGTGTTGCCCGACACCTTACTCTCGGATGCCGATGCGATTCAAAGAGGAGAGAAAACTCAAAGTTAATCATTATAATGACATTGCAAAAACGCAGACAAAGGAGGTAGCCCTTGTTTTTCAAAGAGATGCAAATGTTTTCTGAAATACATGAATTAAAAGGATTCTTGTGTAAGCGTGGGCTTTTTCTACTAATCTTTTGACTCGTTTTCGCAACGAAGCACTGCTTCATCAACGTAAATCCATCCGATGACTTTCACCCTAATTATGTATCTTTCGACCCCATTTCACGCGCTGTTTTTATTTTTAAAAGTTGTTCATTTTCGCAGCCTTACGTAAATTGTAAGCAAATCGTATTTCAAAAAGATCGGGACTAAAGGTTGGTAGGAAAGATACGTGAGTAGAATGGCATTTTTAGATGACAAGACGCAATCAACGAACATTTTTGTCGCTTCTGCGGTATTTAGGTTCCCCTGATAATTTGCACAGAAGTAGATTGCGTTCGTAAATTTCAGAGCGAATGAATGAAAGCTTTGCGGTGCACTCTCGCGAAAACTGATAATTACACAAACGAGAGAGAAGATGAATATTTGCCTTTTAGCAAATATTAGTCCGTGTTCAACATCTGCACTTGAATATATTCTTTTTAGAATAAAACTCCTGCAAACATGAGACTCTTTGTCCTTGTTTGATCGACTTTCTGCGTAAAATAATGGGTTTAAGGTAACAGGTAAAGTTAAAAAAGATCGGTATTTTCTATTTTTATGTATACTTTAAAAAAGCGATGTGCCTTTCACTTGACAGAATATGTAAATTGTAATGCATTGTTGTTTTCTGACAACAAACCAGAAAATAAATATTGTTTCATGCGTTAAAAAAATCAGTTATTCACGCCTATTTGCTATTTCAAATTGGAGCGAATATTTCTCTCGATTTTTCTGTTGTTTAAGTAAAAAAATAAATGCAGTTTTGTGTGAATGTCAGTTTATACATAATCGGATGAAAACCGCATATTGATGGGGAAAGTGAAATTAAGGCCAGTAATCTCGTTTCGTGTTAGGACGTTGAATCGCTTTTAAGACAAAACAATATGAAACTGTAAACGTTCAAACTTACTTCATTCAAAAATTAGTTCTGAATACCTGACTTCAATTCTTTTATCTGTAAGGTTTTTTCCTTTTGTCACTTTTTGCTCGAGAAAAATATCTCAAGCTTACATAAATATAAGGTCTGTTCAACCCTTTTAAGAGCTGCCTGAGCTACCACTTTTTCAATACACCTGGCATCTAATTTCATTGTAGGCAATCTTTGTATGGCTTTTTAGAGAAAAACGCTTTCTCCAAATATATAAAACATTGCTTTCTAATAAATCACTAATACTATTAATGATTTAAATATTAATAATATAACAAATAAATTATTGATCATTGTTTTCTATCAATATAAAATGTAAGATCAAAAAAAATAATCCCAAATGCTCAACTTTATGATATAAATAATCGAATCCTTTCTGGAAGCCGGACGTAAGGAGCCGTTCATAAACTACGTCACCAATCTAAGAGGGAAGGGAGTCATGCCACAAATTACGGTTGGTAACAAGAGTGAGATTGGAGGGCCAGTAGAAGTAACGTTATAAACTTAGATGACATTTAGTAAGTTTCCTAATGATAGATTTTAAGAAAGTTTGCGAAAGATGCCCCTCCCCCAATGGCAAAGTCAAATAGTTACTTAATAAGTTTGAAAATCAATTTCATATTTGAGACTTTATATTCTTTCCCCCTAGCAATCTCTTTTCATTTCTAGAAAAAAAATATTTTTTCCTTGCATTCAAGTAATTTCACCTCTTTCTTGCTTTTTTGCTTGAACGCGAAGTAAATGAATGGAATCCAATAAGAAAGTTTAACTTTTTTTTGAGTTCGCAAAGGTTTAGAATGCACCTTGGATCGTTAAACATTCTACTATTCGACTATCTAAAAAATTGCACCCGCTCCCAGCGAAATCGCGGTAAAATTTCAGCCAGAACCACGTCTCACGACCGTGAGATAGGTGGTTACAGTCTGTAACGGAGTCAATACGACGATCCAGCAAAAGCCTCGTGCACCCTAAGAACACGGAGCGACCC
>NC_046660.1:90003071-90014088 GCF_010883055.1 Belonocnema kinseyi
GTCAAGAAGAACCATGTCAGGCCTCGAGTGAGCAACAGAAACAATTGTCGAGAATATAAAGTTCCAATATATGCGGCACTTCCCATTCTCGACAATTGACTCGATTTCCCTAGGAGCATTTAGAGGAGCGAAATTAAGGTTAATGCCGTAAGAGTGACAGAGATGGTAATAAAGCACTCTTAGTGCCGCATGTGCCTTTGAATGTAGGTCGTTCCCGCGTGAGTTGGACAACTAGATAGTATGTGAGCTAAATGCTCAGGGTGTGCATGGCACGCCCTACAGCTATCATCAGGAATGTCTCGGCTGTATATGCGCTGTACCCAGAATAATCCCGTTGTGAAGGCATTCCAGGCTCAATATTCTACGACCACCTTGACGGCGTCAGATGCACAGTCGCGAAACGGAATACTTAAGATGCATGCTTTTGTTCATGTGCATAACCTTTCTTATCCCGATATCAAGGAATCTGAGCTTATTCTTCGTCCATGGAACTACTCCAAATGAATGGAGTACTACCTGGACGGCAAGCATGTTCGTTGCAGATACTTCGTTCCTCGCCGACAGTTCGGAAGACCAAATCTGCCGGATGAGACGTTTGTATCTGCGTCGGAGAGTATCCTTTATAGATGTCATATCCTGAATGCGGCTCTGTGTTACGCCCAGCTATGTATAAGTCTCTCCAGCGCAAAGGTGTCGTATAGCGCTTCTATCAACGAGCTCAGGATCTTCAGGGATGCCATTAAGTTTTCCTCGCTTCAATTACACCTTGGCGCATTTGTCTAACCCAAATTCCATTCCAATTTCCTTAGTATATCGTTCGAAAATCCCTAGAGCTGGTCATAATGTAAGGCAAAATAGGAATGGGCTCATGGTGTCGCCCTGAAAGACACCTCTCTGAAAGGTGACCTTATTAGTTGTCACACGATTTTTTCCAAATGAGATAGTAAATCTGGTTTTCCAAAGCGGCATCAATCTCTCTATGCATCTATCTATTTGCGGATGAACCTTTAAGATTTCCAAAAGACAGATGATAAGTCTATAGGAGGTCGAATCGAAAGCTTTCCGATAATCAATTCAGGCCATCAATAGGTCACGCTTGTAGAATGCTGCATCTTTGCAGACACATCTGTCGATGAGCAGGTATATAACTTTTCCACCTGGGAATTCAACAACTTGGTTAGAAGTTTGTGTTTTTTTTAACTAAAAAATTAACTATTTCATTTCTGATTGGAAATTTATCCTTTATAAGTTGAAAGTGCAACTAATTGGCAAAAAAATCACGTATTTTGTTAAAATATTGTCTTTTTTGATGGAAAAATTTAATCTTTTTGGTTGAAAATTCATCTTTTTGATGGAAGATTTAACTATTTGGTTAAAAAAATGTCTTTTTTGGTACAAATGAACTGGTAGAATTTAACTGGTTGAAAATTTGTTGTTTTCTTGTGTGTTTAAAAAGAAATTTTTCAACTGAAAATTTGGCCATTCGATTTCTAGTTCGTAAAAAGTATTTTTTAGTTGAAAGTTTAATTATTTAATCTTAAATGGATTTTTTTTCAACTATTCTCTTAAAAATGCAATATATTTTGACTTGAAATGTTAGGAATTTAATGTGCCTCATATTGAATTTAATATGAAATTTAAAGTAAAGTTATTTAAAAGAATGTGCTCATCTATTATTCCCTTATGTTCGTCAAGAATTAGCCCATTTCCCCTGGTTTGAGAGATTTTTTTATTACGTTACTTTTCAAGAGGACGGTAGAAACAAAATTACGACCGCAAAAGAGAGGGGAAAAATGAGGAAGGAAAAAAACGTCCCAAAATTGGTAATTTAGTTTATGTACGGCCTCTAATCTGAAAAACCGTTAAGCGTTTGACATTATATTTATTTTCTCATCAAGCTTCCGTCTAACTGAAAATGAAAAGATAGTTGGCTCCACTCAAAAATAAAATAATATGTATGAGTTTTATCTAGAAGGGAAAGTTCCGGAAAATTTAAACTTATCAGGCATCTGGTATCAGGTACTATATAATTTAGCTTCCCTTCCATATGGACCTACATGCAAACTAAGCCAATTTAAATATTTAAGTAAATTTTTCTGAATTCTTACCGCATGAAAAATCACGAATTATTTATGATTTCAAAAATATAAGGATTAATATATTCTGAAAAGGAAAGTGCCGTTGCAACATATATTTCCACGGTCGTTTTAAGTACAGTACAAACTCTAAATTTTGAATATTTGGACCGTAAATCATTTGGTCGCTCTTCTGATATCCAGCGTAATCCATGCAGATTTTGTGAGCAGAAAATCCCTTTAAGTCGTCTGCAGCGACCCGCGCATGCAAAATGAATAAAAATACAGGAGATAGGTTACGGCGATAAAAATACGTCAATGTATAAGATATAATAGATACATACACATTGAAGCGTGTTGAGTTGGTCGCGTGGAATGACTTGTCGAGAGCTCGTACACACCTTGTCATTAATATTTTATTGCAATACCGCGGCGTGAGGTGCCGCCAGGTCGACGGACGACCAAATCCGACCGAAATTTACACACGGCTATACATTAAACGTTAATGGATGGGGGTACATGTATTTTGAACGCCGGGTAAATCAAACACGTATAAGCTGCGATGCATTTGCATACAAAACCAACCCCCTAATTGCTGCAGTTAAAGGTCTACCACGTAAGCTATAATGATACGATTAACCACAATACAAAAGAATTGACTTGCTTAATCCAATCACTCCACTTTCCCGAAAGAGTTTGACCATTTTCAAAAGCGTGAACCTCGTTTTTGAGCAAGCCAACCAGAAAATTGATTGCTCACGTCAAACGTTGGTCTTTTGTTCAGGAAATACGATTAAGGCACATTTAACCCGAAATAAAATGGACTTTTGTGATTTATTAGAGTGTGTGATCTGACACAATAAAATAACGTGCTTTTCTGCATGTTCCATGTATCAGGAACTGGGAAAAAAAGTTTAGCTTGCGAAAGCAAGTCACAATATATGAGCGAAATCATTTGCCTATAGAGTTATAATTTATCAGATTGACTCGCTTTGAAACTCCAATGCAACTAATACTTTTCGCTACATTTATCTGAGCGTCGTTAACCTGTATGCTCAACCGTGGGGTACAATATATTTTTCATCAGTTTACGCAGTACAATTATTTTCTATAATATCAAAAAGGAAAATATGCATTAATATGAATACGACTGTTTTCAAAGAGTTTAAATAACTTTTAAAGAAAAGTATTTCACAAATTGGAGAAAATATGATTTCATGCCAGTGTTATATCAATGTTCAAAAACGAAACACGAAAATCAACAAATTTAGTAATTAGAAGTTTCTTGCATACACATGTAATTGATGATTTATTTCTGATAGTGTTACAAATCGTGGAAATTAAGCAAGAAGCGGAAAATTGGTTGAAAATGAACAAAGTAAATGATTTTTTTTAAAGAAACTATTATGAAAATATTTATTGAAGTTTTATCAAAAAAATATAAATGTTTAATCTGAAAGAACATATTTTCTGATCAAATAGACCAATTCTCAACAAAATAATTGGATTTTCAGCAATATGATTAAATTTTCAAAAAAATAGTTGAATTTTCACCCACTGCTTAAGTTTTATGCGTATAAAGACACATTTTTAACCAAATAGGCGAATTTTAAAACAAAAAATATTAAACCTCATCCAAAACTCGGTTTATTTTTAAACAAATAACTTAATTTTCAAGTCTAGAAAGTCAATTTTTTTTAGAAGACAGTTGAATTTTTAATCCAAAAAGTTCAATTTTCAACAACAAGATGAATTTTTCAAGAAAGATGTAATAGTTGAAATTTCAATCGAAAAAATGAAATTTGTCCCAAAAGAATTTAATTTTTAAGCCAAAAAGGATCATCTTTTACCCAGAGGATTAATTTTCTATCATAAAGACCCATTTTTAAACAAATGCGTGATTTTACAAATAAATAGTTGAATTTGCAACAAAAAAGTTCAGTTTTCAATTAAAAAGAGATTAATTTTCAACTAATATTATTAATTTTTTAACCAAAAACAATCACAAAGATGAGACTTTAAGTAAAAAAATAAGTTTTAACAAGTGCTGCAACTAAAATTGAATTTAGAACTTTCAGCTAGAAAACATTTATTTTCAATAATATAGTTTAAGTTTCAACCAACTAAATGAATTTACAATAAAAATTTTATTTTTTAAGAAAATGGTTCAACCTTCAACCATCTAGTGCAATTTTCAGCCAAGAAAGATTAATTTTTAACGAATAACGTAATAATATATATTCCGACCAAAAAAGACTGATTTTCAAAAAAATAGTTGTATCCTTAACCAAGAAATGCTAAGTTTTAACCAGACATTTGTATGGAAAATTTGGTCCATTTTTCATTTTTCCTGCCCATTAATAGCCAATACCAAAATCTTTATTTTGTAAAGTTTTTAACATAGAATCTTTTATAAACAGAATAAGATCATTTAAAATTTAATTTGAAAAAATTTCCCTGACCATTAAAACTCTTTGACTTTCCAGATTTCCAGGTTTTCTCTGACCTGCGGCCACACTGATGCATTCATATTTTCAGAATTATTTCTTTAAATGTAGTTCAAGACATTTGACTCATATTTATACAATATTTTTGTCATTTTTATTAACTTGCTCAATTTCAGAAATCTATAAAGAAACAATACAAAATTAAATTTTGAATGATGGAATCTTTCTGTTGCCGGACATTAAAATATCAATAGTTGTTCTATAAAACAGGGGAGTATATTTAATTTTCAATTATGTAGAAACATGAAAAGCAAATTCAATGAATAATGTATTGTGACACGCTACGGTCGGGTATAATGGGGCTATTATCAAGATAAATACGAAAGACTTCCGATTTATCAAACACGTCGTTGATCAAGAAACTCTACTTCTTTCGGGAACCGATGGATTGAATTAAGTCAAGCTCTTTTGATATGAACATACTAAAATAAACTTAAAAATAGCAATAAATGTTGCAAAGACTACTGCTAGATGACCATCACTGTCACTGTTATTACTACTCTTGTAAACGACCCTTGGATCGACATCCTTTAAAGCTATGACCCTTTTTCCTATGCCTAATCTAGCCAAAATCCAAGCATGATAAAGAACCCGATTGACTGGAATGTACAAACCACACAAGCACTATGAAATAATTTCTTCCGTATAGACGGAACCCTATTGCTACTTTCACATTGTCGATTTTACCAATACCCATTCCGGAATGTCTGTCGGCAGCCAATCCCCGAGTTTCATGCAAGTTTGACGATCGCCGAGCCTGAAATCATTATTCGAGCCTCATTCGTGACCAAATAGACTGCAAGAGAGTTTCATTTATTCTACGATTGTGGAGAACACTTGATAATGAAAAAAACATATTAAAGAACTAAAAAAGAAATAAATGGTATGTGAGGTTGGTATGGGGTTGGAATCTTTTTGAGGCAAGAATATGAGCCCACAATATTAATGATAACGCTTTTGAAAACGAGGAACATGCCCGATGATTAATGAGCATCTCTCTAGCCGAGGACATACATATATGAGCGGTAAACTTGCATTTAGGTTTATTCGTTGCTGATTCTAGAGTATTTTCACATTACGATTATCCGCGGACATCTTTAAATAGAACCCCAAACTACCATAAAAGACCTCTATGCCTCAATTCTATTCGCCTTATCAATTCCCATGATCTGATTCATGAATCTTTGAGTTACCCTTATCAAAACCGGAAATTCAAGACAGAGTTTTTTTTATCAAAGCCTTTGAAAGAAATTCACTTCCTACTAAGTCAAAACGTTCCACCACTAATATTCCGAGAAAGAATCCGTGACCCTTTGCAGTTCTGCGAAATCTTATTACCTTTCCACAGGGAAATCTGCTTTGAAAAATTCTTGACTTTTCGCGTAAACACTCCCCAGGAAGGGCATACGTATACAATTCAGGCTCGACGAACGCTTGATGTTTCTGTCAGCTTAAGAACTACAGGTTTTCTATCGCCTATCCATGACCTGCTTAAATTATATGTATCTATAACTAATTTCGAGCCAAACTGTCGCCACAATCTTATACACTTCTATTCGATGTACATATTGACATATTTCTCATCGCTCATTCATACTCGTTGACAAAGTGTGTTACATTTGCAAATTTTCACTTATACACTGAACCGCAAAGCACGCACAAGTCCTCCTCTTTAACTATGTGCAAACTAATTATTAATTACAACCCTTCCGTGTAGAATCTGCTCATCGCGAAATAAAGAGTCTTTAACTCTAATCAGTTGATCAGTTTGTTGTTATACACAAATAGTATGTTGCTATACTCAATCAGCTGATTAGCGCTTCCTTTGTTTACACCTCTGCTGACCATCCTCGGGCAATGTGTCCACAGATATAATACCGCAGATCGATAAATCAGACACTCTCCAATTTGAAAGCCTAATTGTATAAGAAATCAAAAATGCATTTTTCATAAGATCATATTAAAATACTCTTAAAGCTAAATCATATTAAGGCATAATATTCTTCCGATTTGAGAGCATTTGATTAAATCCACATTAACGGCGGGCACATTTCCTACTTTTATCAATAACTTTGCGATGGTCAGACTATGCAAAAACAAATCCACTAAACATAAATTAATCAATAATAACTGGCTTAATTAAATTGAGGCATACCGCTCTGCCTGTCTGAATCCAATTTAGAAATTTGATTTTGCACGTAACGATACTGAAAATGGCTTTATGATTAACCACCAGAAGCATTTCTGGTACTATTTCCCTACATTACTGCTTTTATTGTTATTTCAATTCTATAAATACCTACCACAAAACAGATTGGGAAGGTCTTAAATCATAGTTTTCGTCATTATCTGAAATTATCACATGCCAATTTATGGAACTTTTTTATCCTAGTTGTTCGCATGCAATCAAAAATATTAAAGAAAATTATAAAATCAGTTTTCTAATGTGTGAAATAATGAGGCAACCATACGAGGTGTGTTCAAAAAATAAGGTGACTTTATGGTTTTCTCAAAAAATATTCATTTATTCCTCAATATTTATGTTGTCCCCTTTAAAGTAATCCCCCTCAGATATAATACACTTGTGCCAACGTTTTTTCCAATCATCGAAGCACTTCTGATAATCATTTTGTGGTATAGCCTTGAGTTCTTTCAGCGATGCAGTTTTTATCTCCTCAATCGTTGAAAATCGATGTCCTTTTATGGGTATCTTCAGTGTTGGTAAAAGAAAAAAGTTACTGGGGGCGAAATCCGGTGAATATGGAGGCTGAGGCATGACTGTGGTGCTGTTTTTGGTCAGAAAATCTTTCACAAGCAACGATGAATGAGCAGGTGCATTATCGTGATGCAAAAGCGACGAATTGTTTTTCCAAAGTTCCGGATGTTTTTTGCGTATCGCCTCTCGCAAACGGCGGATAACTTGAAGGCAATACTCCTTATTGGCCGTATGAACTTGTGATAAGAATTTCTGAAGCACTACGCCACGGTAATCAAAGAAGACAGTGAGCAAAACCTTCACATTCGACCGAACTTAACGTGCTTTTTTCGATCTCGGAGACTCAGGATGCTTCCACTCAGACGATTGGGCTGTAGTTTCGACGTCATAACCATATACCCACGAATCATCCCCAGTTATAACCCTTTTGAGAAAATCAGGATCATTATTGACTTCATTCAACATCTCCTGAGCGATGGTCATGCGATGGATCTTTTGATCAAAATTAAGCAGTTTTGGAACAAATTTCGCTGACACACGTCTCATGCCCAAAATGTCCGAAAAGATAGCATGACATGAGCCAACCGATATGCCAACATCTTCAGCAACTTCTCTGATGGTAATTCGGCAATTTTTCAACACCATTTCTTCCACTGCTTAAACGTTTTCATCTGTTGTTGACGTGCTGGGACGTCCAGGGCGAGGTTCGTCTTCGACATCCTCTCGGCCTTCTTGGAACAGCTTTTACTACTCATACACATTTTTCTTAATCAGAGTAGACTCACCGTATGCAACTGTCAACATTTCAAAAGTTTTAGACCACTGGATTTCATTTTTCACACTAAATTTAATGCAAACTCTTTGTTCCATTTTTTTCGAATGAAGAAAATCGCCGAGCACACCAAACCTTTCTAACCTTTTACGCCTCTGCCAGAAAAACAACACGAGCTATATAATCAAAACTGTGAACATATGATCGTGACGAGTGTACCAACACAACAAAACGAAAAATTTCAAACTTGAATGTACGTAGCCCGCGAAAATTGAAAAGTCACCTTACTTTTTGAACACACCTCGTAATTTGACATAATTGTTGATTGAAGATGCCCACATGATCGAAAAAAGTGTAATTCTGTTGTGATCATTTATAAACTATAATCTGCCATTCAATATTCGACCTGTTTATAAACTTTTGAAAAGGGCTCTGAGAAATAATCATAAGAAGTATCAGGGATTAAAAGTCAAGATGCAGAACAAATATATTAGAGGTCAAAGATCTGAGATAAAAGGTTAAAGCTCAAGTGCCAAACGTCAGGATCATAGGCCAAAGTCAGGGATAAAAGACAAATGTCAAATATTGGGGGGCCAAAACTCAGGAATAAAAGTGGGACGATGGTCGTGGGGGCTAAAGCATAGGTTTTGGACCCACTCCGTCGCATCGGCTTGCGGGTTCGATTCTCGCCTCGCACCCTGGAAGAGGGTGAGGGGTCATGCGGTGAACACTAGCCTAGCAAGGGAGTTGTTCATCTCCGGAGAGTCGTGGGACCGATGCCTCTAGAGAAAAAGATTTTCTCTAAGTACTTAAAGCTTTTGCTCTTGGTTGTTCGGAACCCACCTTAAACTGTAGGCCCCCTCCCACCCATAGTAAATGTGTGGGGGGGGGGTGTAAAGAAATAGGGGAAAAGGTGCAAGAAAAATGTAAACCCTTAGGGACACATTAGAAGTTTCCATTCTAGAACTCAGTAATAAAGGTTTAAATATGAAGTGCCAGAGACGAAAGTTAAATACTAAGAGTCAGGGGTAAAAGATCAAATATAGTAACACAGAATTGAAGGGTCATAAGTCAAGAGTCAGAATTCGAAGATGATGCTAAAGTATTAAAGGTAAAAATACAAAGGTCAGAGGTTAAAGTAAAGGGCCACAGAATAATGGCAAAGGCCCAGGGTCAGGTTTAAAAGATCAAATATCACAGTTTAGAAGTCGTTAGGGGTCACAGATTAAGAATCAAAACACAGGGATCAAAACACAGGTATCAAGGGCTATGTGAATTTCCAAATTGCACACAACCAATGACCATGAATCAGGGGTAAAAGATCAAATAAAACAAGTCAGGATTGAAGGGTCATCAGTCAAGAGTCAGAGTTTAAAAATTGTGGGTTAAATATTAGAAATCAAAGCTTAAGGATCATCAAAGATTGAAGGTGAAGGTGATGGTTTTATTCACAGAATTATTCATAAAGAAAAATGGATAGCCACCTATATTCGACATAATAAAAAGTGATGTCCTTCTCAAAAATCAATCTTCTAAATACAATAGTTGTAATACTTTCCTTACATAATTTTCTATAATTTAGATGATTTTAAGTCACATAAGTTTTTATATGGAGGTATAGAATAAAGTCAATATTTTCATACATGAAACACCCAGGTGAAACAAATCAAATGATTGGATAAATATCAAGATACAGTTGTTCATCGAGAAAGCTAATCTTTATCGTTTTAATTTACCTGTGACACTAAAATTATTGGAAAGTCAGCAGGCAGGACGGTATTGCTGCTCAAGTTAACAAAACGAATCTTAAATGAATGTATTAAATTTGCTGCTTGGGGCGTACTCTTCCGCCGCGCTGTCTTCGTAGGAAGGTAAACAGAAAAGACTTCGCAGCTTTTTGCCGTCTTTTGATAAGTGTTACACGGCTTTGAGACCGTTTTGCAGATCGTTAGATAAATCGCTTTTGTGATCGAGCTCTATACGTCTCGGGTAAGATGAGAAATAATGAGCATAATGCATGTAAATCTCCAAAGACGTTAACTTGACGATTCAAAGCACCTGCCTCATTTCCACGCTTCTAGTTTCAATTATCGTTCTAAAACGCGATTATCGTCTCTTCTTCGAACTTTCTTTTCATATAAAGAAATTTTTTAATTTTATATAAAAGTCGCAAATGAGATTTTGCAAATACAAAATTCATATGACAGACTTCCTTCTTTAAAGCACGGACAACATTTTATAAAGAATTTAATTTTAGGGATTCGAACAGTAACATACACCTCAACTTTTTTATCTCCTCACTCATAAAAGTTTTCTTTACTCACAATAATTTATACTTTAGGAAACCTAGTAATTACACTTGCCAGACTTAGAAGTCTAGGTAGCCGCAGTAATGGCTTAAGCTGAGTTCCTTTCTACCACAGAGTAGAAACAGGATGTCCATGAATTGCGATAAGCTTTATAGTGCAGGGAAGTGACAGGGAAGTGACCTTTTGAAGTGACAGGGAAATGGGCCTAGCTTGTAGAAGGTATTCCCTGATAGCTCGACAGATAATGGACAGAATATGATTTCAGTTGGAATATCTGTACCATATGTGCCCACTTGCTCTCTGCACACAATGACTTTTCTTCTATTTGACCATTTATGTTTGACGCCACTAATGTCGGAAGCAGACCATACTATGCTACAAGTTGTCAAAGCCAACGGTTAGCATTTGCTTTATAGCCCAAACCCATCAAGTTATCATGTCCTTCAATTAATTTTTGTTAAACGGCAGATGGTGTTACCCATTTATTACACCGTAGTATCGAAAATAATATTAGTAAATATCAATGAACCCGTTTTTTGAACAGAAAATCCAAACTTCCTTTAAATAAGGTTGTAAATTAAATTCTGCTTCATGCAATGTCACCCAGATCTTTTTTGTACTTGTCATTGAGCCACATC
>NC_046660.1:90014188-90049611 GCF_010883055.1 Belonocnema kinseyi
TATTTTTATTATAAATTGATCCCTCTAGACTAAACAGTGAAATACAATAAAACAGCCTTATGAATCCCAATAAAGAAAAGTTTTCAAATATCTATAAAATAAAATCTTATTTATTTGGAAAAAGAACACTAAATATCAGTAATTGATATAGGGCATTCAGTAAAAAAAGTCTGTAAATAAAGTAATGTTTTCATAAAATTTTCTTTTGGAAATCATTTGCCTGGATAATTCAAGGGAAAATAGAATTTCCTTCATGAAAGCAGTCACGAGCGAGCGAGTTTATTCTAAAGAATTTATTCGCAACAAAAGTGAAGAAGACGGCAAAGAGTTGATCTCGCTTATCTTGACACTTACACATAAGAGCGTCAATAAGCCGTTTTCAATTGCAGAACCTGGGAGCTCAAGAACTTTTTCGTAGCATCGACCACAAATACAAATCCAGAAGCAGACAAGTAAAAAGTCTCAATTTTCATTGATGACAGAGCTCCAAACTTATCACTTGCAAAGTTTCTGAGCTTCCGGTGACTGGTGCACACGTTCGATACTCAGAAGCTTTTTCTCGGCTGCTTGACTGCACGGCACAGTATTCGAGGAGACAAAAGATTTCATGTAAAAAGCAACTTATTTTTCTTGATCATAGTGAAATTTAGATGAGATCGTAAAAAAAATATTTTCGAAAATGGAATGAAAATGTTTGCAAAATAAATTACATGAACCTGCTATGGATAGATAAAATAAAGATAAATCTGCCAACCAAACAAGAAAAGTCGTAACTACATTTCGGATGATTCCCCTGCCATCCCAATTTCGGTTAAGTTGGTAGGGGACTTATCCACAATGTAGTTACTACTTTTCCTATTTTGACGGCAGAAATGGAGACCAGTGCCAAAAAAATGGAATTTAGTAGGCAAATACCCGCTTCTCTGTATATGATGATACCAGTATTATGGAAACCGAAATGCTAAAGTCTCACGTGCCTAGCATAAATATATATCTAGCTTATGGCCTCTTGGGGCCTCCCTTTGCCATAATGATTTCCTCATCATCTGCAGCTAACTTTGTGAATAATAAATAATGAAGATTTATCGCCCAAACGACATCAAGAGGATATTCTAGATGGAAAGAAGTCTTTGCCCAATAATGGTTTCGGAGGCTGAGTTATAAATTATTGATGGCATATTGCATCTCCACAATATGTGCAACAGACAAGAAATAAAGTTATATTAGTTCTGTATGTATAAAAAGTCAATTGTCAATATTAGAAGATGACTCGAATTTCAGAATTTATTCATAACATTTCTTTTCAAACTTTGATGTAATTTATATTATGTTATAATCATCCATTGTTCATGTAGCGAATATGAAGGCGAATAAGGGTATTCTAATTTTAATATTTTCGAATTGATTGTGATAACAACAGAAAGTTATTCTTCGATTTCTAAACAACACGTCTTTATTTTTATATATTATATATATTTTTTTTTTCCTCAGAAATCAAACAAGCTACAGTTTTGGTCACCAAACTATTCAGTCTATTCGCTCGGGAAATCAAACTCAGTTTTTTCGTCTGTTGAATTATATCTCCGAATATCTTATACTCGTATAAATTCAATGAAAATCAATCAAATTAACTGAAATTTATATTCATTTAAGTTTTATTACAAAAATTTTCATCGTGTAATTTTTTGAAAAATCGTTGAAACTAATCCTGTTTGAAAAATGTTTATACTAGCGATTTTTAACATAATTTATGTTCACTATTATTATTAATGAATTAAATTTCTAAATTATTAAAGCAAATATATTATATAGCTGACTAATCAAAATATTAAAAGTTTAAATATCCCGCTAATTAAAAAGAAACAATTTTTACAGAGGTTTCAAATTCAAAATTTATTTCACAAATTATGCTTCAATTATAAAGATAAAAATGTCCTTAATAAAATTAAAATGTTTAAGTGGAATTAATAGCAGAACTTTTTTCGCATGTTTATAATTTTGCAAAACTTAAATGCGACCTTATATAATGTCTAAGGTCGTATTTAAGTTTTGCAAAATTATAAGCATGCGAAAAAAGTTCTGCTAATAATTCCACTTAAGCTGGTTTTTATTATTAATATAATTCTAAAAATGTGATATTATTGTATTTTATAAATATTTCCTTGTTTATCTTATTTTTATACCTTTAAACGCATGATAAAAATATATAATTCTTATTTGATGAACAAAATCAGTCAGTATTTAAAAAACATCAAGATCAACAACATTTTTAATTGGTTGCACTAATTACAGAAATAAAAATAATAAAATATTAATAATAATATACTAATAATAAATAATAATACTCAATGTGTATAAATTATAAAACTTTCCAGATTCAGAATACAAGCTATATTAATTTCCAATATTTTGTATATTAAGATCCTAAACTATGTACATAAATTATTCTTTTGAAAAACTCAACTTTCGTAACTCCAACATATTGTAAGGTAGTGAAAAATGGTTGACTATTTTTTATTTTTTAGACTTCTTTACTTCAAAAAGCAAATCCTCATATATGATTTACAAATGTGAAGTCATAAAAATTCAAAGTCCTAAACCCGGATGTATAATGTGTTCCTTTTGCAACCAAGAAGTGTTAAGAAAATTGAAATTAAAACCCTTTAATATTTAGACGTCACACAGGTCGAATTTTTGTTTTTAAATAGGAACTTATACCGGAATAAAATAGTATAAATACTATTTTATTCCTTCAAGACTGATGAAATAGTATTTTATATGTGAAAACATGATTATTTCAATAGACAGGAGTTATTTTGTTTTGAATTGATTCAATGTTTATTTATAACAATGTCACAATCACCATGCTATACGCCATTTGAAAATACTTTATATAAACATATGTTAAAAATTAATACATTTTTTTTAATGAACTAAAATAGATTTTGTTTAATCTATAAAATAGACCACCCTAATATAGAGTAACTCTCATCGTAGAACGAATCACTCATAAAAATTTCCTCTTTGTCAGAAAAATGCTTTTTGACTCAAATAAAATATCCTTTTGAATGTAATGTTAAGAGGATTTTCATTTGTCTTAAAAGGAACCTTTTTGCAGCAAACATTATCCTTCTGCGAACAAACTTAACCTGATCTTGTAGCCAAATAATTATGTTTGTGTAAAACATGTTTTCACACTGTTCAAAACAAAATAGGAAAAAGGACGATGCTTTTGTTTCAACACAACTTTTTCTCTGGGTGTTGTATTGCTCTCTATAATCTTTGGAATATCGAGGTACTATTACCGAGTTTCTAGAGGTGTTTTAAAGTCCTCGTTAGGCAATATTTGCCTGTATCCTGGCTTCGTATTGGTTACAGATTCATATTAAAATGTAAATAGGAACGTTACTTCTTTGGCGCAGCAGAACAGTCAAAAGACATTTTCTACCTTTAAAATCCCATTAAAAATATCTATAATTCTAATGCAATTTTACTGATAAAATTCCTACGAAAATTATCGTACTTTTAATAGTGACTTAATAAAATTACACCACCACCACTGTATTAAATAAACAGACAGTAAAATTGAATAGAAAGGTATATTCGGAAATCTCTTTTTCCATAATGCAAGATATAAACAGCCGCTTGGCATCCGTCCAAAAACATGATTTTATGGCTGCGGGAACTTAATGGTTAGACCATCTTTCACCGAAACCGCATGGAAAATGTAAGGTTTGGCTTGGCAATATTTTAATTTGTTGCAACTATATTTACCAAAAAATGAACGTATCTATCCCAGAAAAAATATCGAAGCGTACTAAAAAATAAGCTTTTAAACCAAAGGCAATTACAATCAGAAGTTTTGGATAGAAAAAACTAACATCTTTACTAATAGTTTTGAGAATAAAGTTTGTCGACACTAGCATCATCGAACGCGCGTTACGAGACAGTCTGTTTTTATTTTCAGGGAAAAATAATTTGTAATATAAAACAAAAATTTCGAATAACTGTTTATTTTTTGGTTTATCCGTTTCCTTATTTTGAAGGTTATGTAAATTGAATTTTCAAACAAAAAATATAAACTCTCAAGAAAAATGTAATGATTTATATTCGAATCAAAAAAGGATTTTGATTATAAATTAAAAACAATTCAATTTATTCAAAAATGACTAATTTTCAACGAAAAAGTTGAATCATTTACCGATAAAAATTAATTTTCGATCAGTTGTATCCTTAATAAGAAAGTTAAAATATTTTTTAAATATACAAAACCGATAATAATTTTAGCCCTAAATTTATTAATTTTTAAGAAAAGTTTAAATTTTTTAACAAATACATGCATTTTCTATCAAGAACATTTACTTTATACTAAAAAGACGAATTTTCCACTACAATTATGAATCATCAACCAAAAAATATTGATTTTCAACAAAGTTAAAATTTCAACTAAAAATGTGAATCTTTAATCGAAAATATAAATTCTCGATAAAAAATGTAATAACTAATATTTTTATACAAAACGAATTTCACTTCAGATAAAAAAAAACCGTTGAATTCATAATGGAAATAAAGTTTCAACAAAATAGTTCAATCCTCAACCAAACAAGGTTTGAATTTTAAAACAAAATGTTGCAGTTTTAATAAAAAAATTAATAAATTTTTACCAAAAGTGATGAATTTTCACACCAAAAAGACCAAGTTTAAACAAAATTGTTGAATTTTCCACGAAAACAGATTTTTCAGTGAACAAAGAAAAAAAATCAAATCATAATTTTAACAGGAAAATAATTTTGAACGCAAAATACAAATTTCTAATAATGATATATTTCTTACGTTTTTTTGTTTATGTATTATTAATGTGTTATAATTTTCCTACGTCTGTAAAGAAAATTCATAAACATTTTTGAAGATTTCAGATATGTTGAAAAAGTAGATACTTTTAGAAAATGTTTTCAGAAATGTTCTAGATTTGGAGATCTAAAACATTTCTAAGAACACTTTCTTTATCTTTCATGATTAGAATTTTTTATAAATATAAAAAATCTTTAATGTTTTAAAATATTTTTTATCCTCGAACTCTTCACAAATCTACATTGTGTTTTAGTTTTTTTAAAACTTTTTGAAATAATAAAATTATTTTAGACTATAAAATTATTAGACCTATAAAATTATTTTGCAAACTTCCAAATATCTCTTTAGGTATTCGATTTTTTCCTAATATTTTGTAATCTTGTAAAGTTGAAGAAAGTTGTTCTTAAAAATGTCTAAATTCTTTTCTGAAATTGCAAGATGTCATTTAAGTTTGCAGATCATTGTCTGGTAGCAAAATGTTCATAACAGAATTATTTTCCTATATTAAAAAACCATAATAACTAATATTGTCTCTTTTATCAATTATGTTTAGCAACATTCATAAATAAATTTGATCATCAAATAAAATTAATCAATCAGGCATTTTTATTTCCTAAATTGATAGTGCAGAAAATTGTTAATCTTTATTATTAAATGAATAAATATAATCTAATTTAATATAAGAAAGGGGTAAAGAATAGAATTCTTTTCTCGTTTTTAAAACATTTGATCAAAAAGTTAAAAACAGAGTTCTTGCTTTCATTATTAAGGATTGATTTACAATTTAAATTTTCTCTTTTAGAAATAAATTCTTAGAAATAAAATTGCTCATTTGTAAATTGCAAATTGACCAAATATACAACCAATCACTTATTTATCGACAAAAGTCCGAGACTTCCGAGAATTTCATTTCATCAATTTTATTAGATAGGATACAACCAACGTTAAAAATTTTTAATATACATTTAATATACCTTTGCATATTAAATATAAAGCCTCTGTATACAAAATCGCCATTAAGAACCTATGTATATTAAATTTTATGTACCGCATGACACCGTTAACTGCAAAATGAACGAAGCTGAGAAAATCGACGAAAACTCTTCGAATCTTTACTCGCGTGTATCGCGCATTCTAATTCATTTTCTGCAGTTTTTTTTTGTTCTTCTTGACTAATTTGCATATAAACTTTTCATTTTTATAACTGAAAGGGTTAAAAATGTTAATTAATTATCTAAAATGCAGTTAGCGGTGTTTATTGGGATGCTGAAATTCAGAAAACGCCGTAAAGGGCAGTTACGGCTCTTTCCGAACCACGGAACTCAGAAATAGGCCGGTTGTGATTTAAGAAAACGCTGTTCACGGCAAAAGAATTTTGCAGCTTAAAATAAATACAGTACGGACTCTTGCAATTCACGAAAGCCCGAGATCACCGCCCGATAACTTAGTAAAGTCCGTAATTGCCCGGTGCGGCTTTTTCTCGAATTTTTCTGTGACGTATTCAGCTGTCCATGATTTGAGCCTGCAGTTTACGGTTAGTTACGGCTCTCTTCCAAATCACGACTCGCCAAATTTTGCAGTTCACGGCGTTTTTTCCAAAATTAAGCAATAATTATTCTAAAATTTATTAACAATTTAAAAACATTATTGTAATAGTCAGGTGCATCTTTTCTTCACGATTCCAACGATATAAAAAACTCATGTTTTGATTTTTTGCAGTTAATGGTGTTTTCTCAAATCAAGTTGCAATGGTGTTTTTTCGCATCAAGTTTGCTTCATAATTCTGCAAATTTTTTATACGAAATTTTGAAATTAAATTGCAAATTAATTGTACTTTTCGTCTTTAATTCTGTTCGCTTCAGGAACTAGTTTAAGTTATAAAGAGATGTATCAAAGGAACCCAGTATTCTTTCCTACCATAAAAGCGACTACAAATGGACTGTTGACAAAATGTTCCTCGTGTTGAAAAATACCTCAATCGCGAATTATCTCGCTATCGAATTATCTAGTTATCGTTATCTCGCACATGCACGTAACCCCCCGGTTGGTTTACCTTGTTGAGTACTGCACTCGCCCAACTCCTATTCCTGTTTCATAATTTTCAAAACATAAACTAATAATTCTCATTTTTAACTGTTTTTAATGATTCCATACGATATAATATTAGATCTGAAATCAACGTACCCGAAACGTAACAAAAATAAATTATACATTGTGATTTCACACGGATAACATTCAGTCCCCAATTCCCCTTTGTCTCATATTTTCTCAAATGCCCTTATAATCTACACATTTTCAAACATTTTCAAACATTTTCAATTTTTCCCTTTTCTTTTAGCTGCAAAATATTTATTTTAAACTATAAGAAACTTGTAACCATTCATAAATAAATTGTGAATATAGCTTAGAGAAACTACAATCCAGATAAAAAATACAAAAGCCAATTGTCGACGATATGCGCAAACACATAGAAAAAAAGAAAATCTAGTAAAATTGTGTAAAATATTATACATGTTTTATATTAGTTTTTTTCACCGAAAATTAGGATTTTCAAACAAAAATTATTTTTCAAAAATTTACGTTTTTTGGCTTTATTAGCATTTCATTATCGAAAATAAACATTTTTAAAGAAAAATCATTAGATTTTGAAGGTTCATAATTTTTTAACAATTTTAAGTAACGTTAGAGTTTTATAACAAAAATTAGTATTTAAGAAAAAATTATTATAGTTCCAACAAGATCCGCAATTTTTGAACATTTTCAGGTTATGTTAATTTTTCTCACAGTAAACGGTTATTTTAAACAAAAATCAATAGATTTCAAAGAATATTTACAATTTTTCAACAACTTTAGTTTATATTAATAGGTTTTACCTGAAATTAGTATTTCAAAAGAAAAATAATAAGATTTAAATCCAATGTCTGTCCATATATCCGTCGTACTTTTCTCCCATGACGAGAAGGGAGGGAAAATTATCAAGAGTAAGTAAAGTAAGATGGGGAAAGTAGAAAAAGTGATAGTAAGAGCGAGACAGTTGGGAAACTAAGGCAAATGAGGGGTGGGAAAGTAGGCGAAGTGACGAAAAGTGAGTGGATGTTGAGAAATTGAGGGAAAATGAGGGGCAGGGGAAAGCAGGATTTGGTAGAAAATGAAGGGGTGGAGAAGTAGGCGAAGTGACAAAAAGTGAGTTAAGGTAGGAAAAATTATTGAAAGTGAGGGTTGGTATTAAAGGGAAGGGTTTGTGGGGAAAGGGGAGTGTTAGCTGGCGATGTAAGGAGAGGGGGAAGTATAGGAGGAAGAATTTGAAGAAGAGAGGGGAAAAGAAAGATAAAGTAACGGAAGGGGATGAAGGAAAACATAGAGGGAGCAGGGGGAAGAAAGTATGGCCGGGGTGTTTTGAACGACTTAATTAACGTCTTAATAGGCTACGCAACCCTTTTTTGTAGGAGCGCGGCGCCTAGTTTGAATAATTTTTGTTATGCCGTATTAGTGATTTTTATTCAAAATTGATATAGCCAAAATAAAATCAATAAGTTTCAAAAAATATTTACAATATTCGAAAAATAATAGTGTTTTTTGGCCTTTTTCATAGGAAATCGGGTTGAAAAAACATTTGATTTCAAAAATTAAACTTACAATTTTAAACAAAATTTTAGTTGGGGTTTTCTAGTGCTTTTTGTCGGAAATTGGTAATTTTTAACAAAAATGCAAATGCTTAATATACAAAGATAATAAAATGTAAAATATGAATAATAATAATATACTTGATATATTGTACAAATATAATACCTCTGAATTGATGATATCAATTTTCATCAGTGTTTGATTTCTAGATTTATCAAATTTGTGGTTTATTCTGAAAGCGCTACTTTTATTAATTTTGCTTTATTACCCTTTTGGAAATAAAATACTCTTATTTTCCCTACAATTTAACTACTGAACTACTATGATCTCTGAAATCTGCATAATGTAAAATGTCTGCAAATACATAAAATGTGCAATATATTCAAGAAGTCTGGAGTTCGATATTAACAGTAGTCAGATGATATCGAATAATTACTTTAAACTCAAATTACATTCTGAAATGGAAACAATTCACTTAAATAGACATTTAGTTTCTAGTCGATGAAATATCCTGTCATTAAAGAAATAATTAATGAGAAAATTTAACTATAACGCTGACAATTATCTCAGTATTCATTTCGTGTCCCCTAATAACATGAAAATGCAATTCCGCTGCACGTTTATTCAACATTCAAGTCCATCGCGAATCAATTGATTGTTAAAATAGCAGAATTCCATTTCCCAGAGGTAGTAAATTTGAAACTAATCTAAAATAAAAACAAAACATTGCCATAGGAAAATGATGCGTCGGCTGACCTTCATTAAAATAAAATTTTAAATTGTATACACCAAAAAAAGAGTAAGAAGTAATTTTCCGTCAAAAATTAAACTATCCCTTTATCTGTATGTATATAGAAGTCTATCATATAATATCTCAATTTAAGATATCAAACTATCAAGAATCCCAACATAATTTGACTACCTAAAATCTGTATTCTATACAAATATTAAAGGTGTTAAGTCACTATTCAACTTGCGGAATTTCCGATATGAAACCCCCTGCAGAATCGCTTCAAATGCTGCGCCAAGGTGTAACGTAATTGTAAGAAACAAAGGGTCGAGAAATTTGTAGCGTGCAACCGTATTAATTTAAGATGATTAATGATATATATATATATACATGATCGACCATTCGGTCAAGTCCGTGCATCTTCGGATCAACTTTATCATAGTTTCCATGGTTGCGTTCGAAACTTCAAATGAACACAAGTTTCAAAACAATATAGGTTGTGTTGCATAATAATTGCAAATAATAAAAGTGTTTGATTAATAATGAAATGAGACATCTGAACTAAACATCAATTTTTTTCTGTGCCAATAACATTATGGAATGCCTGCTGAGTGACAAATACTATAAAATAGTAATCATATTCTGCGCTTCCCGTGGGCGAAGAGTGAATTATGTTTACCGCTTATTTACGGCATAAAAACAGGTATGTTATGAATAGACAGGATATGTTTTAAATAAAGTGAATGAAATATTTTACATGCGTAAACTTTAAATTGACATACCTGCATTTACTTACAGTGATTAAGGCAAACAGGTGAATCTGAACATAACAGCGAAATAATGACAGATCGGCCCGGCATGTTTATTATACTTTCGATTGATTATTCTTTACCAAAGAAATGTTTGGTGATTTTGTATGTCGGCAGCGACAATTTATATAATAATTACAAGTTAAACATTATTTCTGAATTTAATAATTGATTACCATTGTTTTTTTTCACAGATCGATCCTAGAAGAAATACACATCAGTAAATGCAGATGGAATTAGTGAATTACGGCTTGGTGTATTTCAATAAGCATTGTTGAAAAATCTTTATCTCCGGACCCTATCCCCAGCCTGGGGATTGATCAGCCTAAAATTAATAATCTGAGTCATTTTTATGGTATAGGCGTATCAAAAAGATATTTCAAAGCAATCTAACTTGCCCGGAGTTTAATTGATACAATTTTTAGAGATTTTTTTAATTTCAGAAAATGTTTTCTCTGGATCTCATCTCAAATTTGGTTTGATCAACCAATAAAGTAAATTAAACACTTGTTGGTGATAGGATTGTCCCAGTAATAAATCTAGAAGAGAAATTTTACGCCGATATTTATTTTTCAATTTTTTGTTAAATTTTTATATTTTCGAACTTGCTATATCTGGATCTGGTTTTCAAATTGGCATTTGATCAGCACCTAAAATCAATTTTATGTAGTTTTGATGGTATCGGTGTATCACAAAAAATCTCGAAGCAATTTAGCAAGCCTACATTTTAATTAATAAAGTTTTTAGCAATTTTATTCTTTTAGACAATGTTTTCTCTTTACGTCATCCCAAAAATCGGTTTGATCAACCACTAAAATAAATTAAAGGCTCGTTGGTGATAAGATTGTATCAGTAAGAAATCTAGAAGTGACATTTTAGGGAGGCATTTTCATTCCAATTTTCTTTTTAAATTATTCCATTCTCGAAATTGCTATATCTGGATCTGATTTCCAAACTGGCATTTGATCAGCCGCTAAAATCAATTTAAAGTCATTTTGATGTTATCGTTGTATCCAAAAAAATGTCGAAGCATTTTAACAAGCACAAATTTAAAAAAGTAAAGTTTTAGGAATTTTTTTATTTTAGAAAATGTTTTCTCTGGGCCTCATATCAGAATTTTGTTTGATCAACTACTGAAATAAACTAAAAAATCGCTCAGGATAGTAGTGCATCGAAAATAAATGTAGAAGCGAAATTTTAGTTCGGAATTTTTATTTCAATTTTTTTAGATATTATTCTATAATTATCTATTTTATCAGGTCTGAAAATTAAATTCATACATTATTCGCATCTTATCAGAAAATAAGAATGTTTGAGTGTAATTCAAAGCTACTCAAAATGTTATTTTTATGTATTTTTTTAGGCCTCGTTCAACTTTAAATTATGCTGTTAGAAGTGAATACACTAATTCTGTAGATTTTATTTCAGATGTTATCTTTTCCACTGAAGGTTGTCCTATAATAATTATCGATTGATCAAATGACCTAAAATTTCTCTTCTAGATTTATTACTGGTACAATCCTATCACCAATAAGTGTTTAATTTATTTTATTAGTTGATTAAACCAAATTTTAAGAAGAGGTCATTAGAAAACATTTTTTAAAATGAAAAAAATCCCTAAAAATTTTCAACAATGTTGATTAAAATGCACCAATTCTATCTGCATTTCCTGATGTGTATTTCTTCTAGGATTGATCTGTGTAAAAAACAATGGTAATCAAATTTTAAATTCAGAAATAATGTTTAACTTTTTAAAATGATTAATAAGTAATGATTGTTTAATTATTAATAAGTAATTATTACTTAAATTATCGCTGCCGACACTGTCAGTGATAAACATACAAAACCACCGAACATTTCTTTGGTAAAGAATAATCGATCGAAAGTATAATAAACATGCCGGGCCGATCTGTCATTATTTCGAGGTTATGTTCAGATTCACCTGTTTGCCTTAATCGCTGTAAGTAAATGCAGGTAATGTCAATTTAAAGTTTACGCATGTAAAATATTTCATTCACTTTATTTAAAACATATCCTGTCTATTCATAAAATACCTGTTTTTATGCCATAAATAAGGGGTAAACATAATTCACTCTTCGCCCACTGGAAGCGCAGAATATTATTACTATTTTATAGTAATTTTCACTCAGCAGACATTCCATAATGTTATTGGCACAGACAAAAATTGACGCTTACTTCTCAGTTCACATGTCTCATTTCATTATTAATCAAGCACTTTTATTATTTGTAATTACTATGTAACACAACCTACATTGTTTTGAGACTTGTGTCAAAGATACTTTAAAGGCGCGAAATATGAAAATACCCCTGTATAATGGCTTCTCCCCTGCTATTGTGCAATTCGGGTAGCATTTGATTCGCCATATATGTAAGCCCCAGCGTGTCCACCCTGTATATATATAAATGGGTTTTTGACAGCTTTGATAGTTTCAAATTATATGCGTCGACACAAATCACAATCTGAGCACTAGCGCTCTCATTACCAATCATGTAACAGTATGCCTAATTAATTATTTTAATACAGTATTTCATTTGTTTAGTCGTAGAGATTTCTTACTATTATGTAAAGAAATATAACACGTATATCATGTATAGAGAAAATTGATGCAATCCAATTAAGTTAAAAATACTACATAAACAAGCCCAGCGCATGATAAAGAACTAAATTTTTGCTCCACCTTAATTGACTACATCGGATAATTGTTGCGCTCGCATATCTCCGACGTCCAATAACCTTTTCATTATCATTTTATTTTGATGGTATTAATTTTTTTAAGAACTTCCTTCCACTTTGAGATTGCTACGTTGAATTATGTAGTGCTAGAACTTCCGTAAAGCTATTTTAGGGAATATTGTAACATTTTAATCAAGTTGAAAACGCAATAAGTGGCCTCTGGCTATTATCCTTTAGAAATTATTGTTTAAAATTTTTATTAATCAAGATAATAATTATTTAACTGAAGGTTATTTTACTCAAGAATTTTAAGAAAATAAAATTTGTAAAAACTGTGATCAATATTCGATTTTTGTGATAGGTATAGTTGTTGTACGAGGAACTCTAAGAATTGAATCTTTAAGTATTGAAACAAAGATCTTTTTTTAGGCGAAACTTAAACTATTTAAGTAATTAGATAGTAAAATTTTAGTCTATCGAAATAATAATTTAGTACAATAAGTTTGTTTATTCATGCATTGAGCTGCCATATTTAAATATGTAATCGACATCATAAAAATGATTATTAATTCTTGATTTTTACTTTTTCAAATAGTGTACTTATTTGTAACAAATTCTCGTACGAATTTTTAAATAAGTATATAAATCTGTTAAAGAATTTGTTTTTTGCGAAAAATTCATATTTTTGAATTCTTAGAAGAAAAGTGTGTTCGATAATAAACTGATACCTAAATAAAAATTCAATTTTCAAGCAATATCTTCTTAAAAACCTTATTTTTTTAAATGTACAATGTCCTAATATATGTATGATTATTTCAAAAATAAAATTGATAAAAAGTGGGAAAATATATGTTTTCATTTTTATCTCATCAAATGATTTTGTACCATTTGATACCTTAGTTAATCTATTAAAAAATGTTCATCTATGGTAAATCATTATTTGGGTTGCATAAAATTTCACTACTATTTCTCTTAAAAAGTAGTTTTCTAACTTTTACTGTAGACTGAAAGTTACTTAATTTTATTTATCATTCTAGGGAGCCGTCCATTTAAGGCTTTTAAGGGGGTTAAGGACGAAAAATCATAAGAATCCTTATTTTGGGGAGGAGTCAAAACCTTTTCGCAAAGATTTTTGGCCGTTTAAATTTATTTTTGTAATATTATGCAAATTGTGTCATTACTTGTTTTATTATTTCGTTATTTAGAAATATTTGATACCAATCCTTTTGAAAAATATTTCGAAATATTACTAGAACGTTAAAAAAATTATAAATCTCTTTAAAACTCATTGTTCTCTTTGAGATTCTTGGATAAATCCCTTCAAATCCCTTTAAATCTCCTATATTCTATTAAAATCATGTGAAATTCTTAAAAATTTCTCAACATACTTCGTTATTTCTTAAAAGCCTTTCAAGTCGCATGACTTCTTTTGGAGTATTTCAAAATCTCTCAAAATTAATCTTTTGAAATTCCTTTAAATCTTTTAAAGACTCGCTTCCAGAGAAAATAATTATTATATTCTTGATTTATAGAGTAAGAAATATAGAATCTTATATAATAAGTGGAAGGGGATCAAAAGAACTTTATGAATCCTTGCAATAGGGGGGAGGCATTTAAATTTTCAAAAATCGTCCTTACGTAATTAATGGACGTTCCCTCGATAATACCACTAAAATTAAGTAACTTTGATGAGTTTTTTCGGTCCCCCTAATCAATAATTGTTCATTTCACGCAAGAAGTATAAAAAATTGAAAATTTATTTCATTAAGGAAAATCGATACAATAAAAAACTGTATATGAGCCTGTAATTCTATAAGGAAAGGTTCAGAACACTAGTTAGTTAATTTGTAAAGTAATTGCAGTTAGTTGAAATTGATTGAATTCAGAATAAAGTCCTGTTTTTCGGTGGGATACTTATCTAGAGTTCGTTGTTCCTGAAATCACCCTCGATAAACTTTCACCATAAAAACTTTCGATTGAGGAGAAGTAGAAGAATAAAATGGAATAAAGAAGGATAAACGACGCGAAGCGACCTCTCATGTTGGATATACGAAAACCGATGAAACCGCAGTTTACACACAGCGGACAATGAAGAGAAAGCCTCAAGTACTCTAAATCACGCAAATTATCCGGAATCAAGTGTCCTAGCCCGGATAAGCAGTGAATTCCTGAATCGATAGACCACGGCTTCGTGTGATGTCAACAGAAATTCGCATCGATTCAAAGTAAATGGTTCAGAAACTGGAATCGACCCGTAGAAAGTAGATGGATCTGTTCCCATGAGCTTTGTTTTCTTTCTTCCCTCAACGTAGCAAAACACTGTTTTGGGAGTTTTGTCTTTTGACACCCACGAAATCTAATGACGTAAACAACAATGACAAAGGATCATTAGATAAATAGCTTTCCGCTGTCAGTCACTGACCCATACATTCTGCGGGCAATTGACTTTTGCACTGGTGCTTGGATTTATTAAGAGCATAACTGATCTATGAAATTTGAGAAGTAATTATACTTCATGTCGAATCTATTTTAAAGAGACATCGAATTATTGTCTCTATCCAAAAAAGATATTCCAGCAGTCAGTGAACTCTGATTCCTCGCGGATGGTCCATTTATTTTTTACTGACCCACATTCCAATCTTAATTGTTTCACTTTGAATCGATTCGAATCACTAGTTATCGCAATCGAATTTTTTTACTCTCTATCGATTCTTAATTTCTCTCGTCTAGTAGGCTTGATTGCGGAGTCTCTCCTTCGATACTCTGCCTGATCTCGGCAAGTGCCTTACAAAAGAGATATTTTCTGCAACGATACAGTAAAATTTGGATTTCTATTGTTCGTAAGGGCGTTCTACAAAATCTAAACATTTCATGTTATAAATGTTTAAAATGAGCTGCCATCGAAGCCAATGTGCCTGATAGTTTAAGAGTTATGATCTTATTTTATTTATTAGATCCTTAAACTCAATAGTCTAATGTAAATATTAAAAACATTCTTTTTAGTACTTTGAATCCAAAATTAATGGAGGGGTTGTTAAACACTTTTTTTTAAATAATAATAGTTTTTCACGTAGAAAAATATCGCACAATGATATCGCAAAACCTCTGTATTGAAATAAAGCGCAATATGATAACATACAAGCAGGTTCCGGAGATTTTTACGATGTTATAATGCACTAACATCGCTTAGCCACTACTAGAACGCTTTTATATATAATATAATAAAATAATAATATAATGTAAAATCTTACAATGTACGATATCACGATTTTACGCTATTATAATGTGATAATTGCGATATATAGCGCAGGAATTACGGTATATATTGCAATTCTTGAGATATCGTTTTCTCCGTGTTAAGAAACATTTCTCTATGAATTGGAATTTGCTGAATCGTCTTAGTAATAGTAAATATAGAACTAATAACTATTAATTCACGACGAAAAACTCAGTAAACATGGCTAGAAGTTTGCACATACATTTTCTCCGTCGGCGCCCTTTTTTAAGGTGTCCACGGCCCGAAATCTAACTATCGCAATTTTTGAGCTGGATCAAACATCCAAAGTTTTGTCGATTCTATAGAACAACAGAAAAAGACGAACGTAGAATTTTTTTCTCTCGAAACATTGATCTTTCGCGACATGGTGCACTTTTGGAAAAATAGTTTGAAATTTCATGAAAAAATCGTTACAAAATTGTTTATAAAAAACTATGCAATATAAAAAAAATCCTGCGTACGTCGCTGGAGAAAGCAATTTTAAATATATTTTAAAATTTTCAGATCGATCGGTGAGGATTTGTTCAAATTATGTTTCCGGTCAGTTAAAAAAAATTGATTTGGAGAAAAACGCGTTTAAAGTTGTAAGTACTCTTAAATCACCTAAAACACCTTTCAAGCAACAACAAAATTCGATTTTTTTAAAATTCTGCAGTGGTTTAACCCCTTAATTGTAAATACATTAATATGATAGCCACGAAATCATACGCTCCTAACTTCAGTTCATAATTTACGTAAGATGTCTTACGCAATTTTTACTTACGGTCTTTTTCGTAGCAAAAATTAGATCCCTAAAAAAATAAATTTTTCTATGATTTTAAGAATTGAAGAAATATTATCCGTAAATTCCTATCAAATAAAAAGCATCGGGGAAAACCTTCTGTACAAATATACTATTTTCAATTTCGAAAATAAATGAATAATCTTCAAATATAGTTATTTGTTACAATTTTTTACAAATTAATATAACAACTATCTTAATATTTTCTTTATTTATCTATATAACTAGTGAAACTAATAGTATTTGCCAGAATTAGCTGTGAATCATTATATCGAACTCTTCCCACTTTTCTGACTGTAGTATTTTTATTTGTACATTTTTCGCATTAGTGTGAGATAATTAAATTAAAAATTAAATAACCAATAAAAATCTGCAAGGAAAAAGAGCTAAATAAAAAAATTCAGAAGATAATAAATTTATTCTATTTTTTGTAAATGTTTTTCAATATAATAAATTAAGTTTTAAACAAACGGTAACTGAAAAAATTAATGCAATTTTTACCAATCATGAACAATTTCATTTTCATTTCCTTTCACTTTCAATTTTTCAAAATTTCAATCATTATGTAACGTTGTTGTGGAATGTTGTTTATAAAAGTTGTTTAAACACTGTTTATTACAATAAAACTATTATAACTGGAAAAAGCCTGTAATGTATCACTTTGTCTTAGACGATGCAAGAAATTCCAACTCATCAAAAAATTGGTTTCAAAAACTATTATTGTTGTAAAAAAAGTCTTCCCCACCTTTCCGCCAACTTTTTTTCTTAAGCACTGAAAAATGTTGTCTAACGCGTTGGAATATAGGGTTTCAGGACCTATTAAGTGAAGCTAAATGAAAATTGTGTTTACAGCAATTAAAATCTATTACAACTAAAGATGTAACAAAGAAAACGGTCTCGTTAATTAACGAATCATAACTTTTAAACTTCTAGTCACAGAGGGTTTAATGAACTTGGAAAAATATTGTATTAAAGGAAAGACTTTGTGCTATAAACAAGACAGACTAAAATATCAAAAATTAAACCCAAATAGAGGAGGTTTCACTTTATGACTTACATTATTCACTTATTTACTTTCAAACATCACCATCTTTTTATACTTGAATCCCACCTTTAGATCTCTATCTAACTCAGCTTGCATGCCCGAATAATGTAAAAAAGAAAAATATGTATGCGACGATCAATATTCATCTTAAGAACAAACAACCGAGTGCTCTCAAAGTATTCGGTATTCACGCTTGCAATTAGGGGAAAAAGAGTGAATCGCTCGGTAAACTCGAGAGAAATCGAACTTTCATCCTAATCACGCTTTAAATGATAATAAGTCTTTAAATTCTTGAAGTTTATTAATAAAATGAAGGCAGTAGGCTCTCGATAAATAAAAACAGGATCTTTTAAGGTCCACTTATCAAGTTCAGCGCTACGCTGGCAACTGAATGCTGCTAAAAGAATAAAAGTAACGAGATATTTCTCAAATAGATTATAAGTGCACTTTGCTGTATACTGTTAGATTAATAGATTCTATGTTCTCTGCATGCTTGTATGCAATATAAAATGTAGATAACTAGGTGTGTTGTATGTTGTAACTTTCGCCAACTTTTCTGTAAAACACACAAGTAAGTATGCTATTTTCAAGTGTTAAAAATGTAACTAGATGATTCTGTTTCATCCACCTGAGTGTTATTCTCGTTTACACTTAATCTTTTTTGTCTACTCTGTAAATGCGATGAATGCTAATTCGAATGACCTTTTAATTAATTTCGAGTATTGTCTGGGTATGAGTGAATCTGAAATGCGTGTTTTTCTATTGAAATAAAATTATAATAGTAACCTTAACAATGACAAGCTCAAGCTGCAAGTTAACTGAACCCTCGTGAGTAAATTTCCTAAGAGAGGGTAAAGTACCTTGGAGATTGAGGTTTATAAAAAGTAGAATAGAGTAATAGCGAGATTAGTTAAGAACATGAGAGATTATTGAGGACCAAAGAACGAAGCGTAGATGATGAATTTAAGAAATGTAAGAATACAAGACGGAGGGAAAGTAAAATACCAATAATCTTTCATCCTTAGAATAGGGGCTTTACCATTTCGAAAACTAATCGCTTTTTTTCGGGGAATTTCGCCAATTCCTCGATTCAGGGACATACTTCAATTGCATCATGTTTATGGTGGCAAGCAGCGTTGTACTCACCGTCGTGGTACTCAATTATCATCATCGAACTGCCGATATTCATGAGATGCCACAATGGGTAAATGGATCAAGCTACATATTTTATTACACTTTTTCTCTTATGAGAATGTTTCAAATCACTTCCTTTACTTAAGATTTTTTATTGAAAGCTCCATCCTTAAAATGCAGTCTTTTTATTTATTAAATTAACTTAACAAAAATTAGAAATACACAACATAGTAAAACAAAAGCCACTATATTAAGATGCACTTAACAAATTAAAGTATTAATTTTTACGATGCAAATTGTTTCATTTATTTTTTATTAAATTAAAATTTTCTTTCTAACCAAAGCTCATAGAATCCTGCGCATCATAAGCCCGTGTTAAAGGTCTTATGAATGTTCTAGAAGGACATTGCGAAAAAAGTAAAATTTCCATGCTTGAAAGATTTTCAATAGTATCATTGATAATTGGCATTTTTCCAAATTCTTGGATTCAGTTTTCAAGTCAATTTTCTTAGTATTTTGTAAAGTTAGATATTTTTAAAATTCTTTTTCCAAGATCATGCAAAAAGCTGAAAGTGGACCATGAAAATAACAAAATTAATTATTTTTGAAGTTATTAACACTTTTCAAAGAAATGCAAATCGGAGGTTTTTTGCGTACCAATAAATTTATTGCGCGCAATAAATTCTCAGAAAAGCAATAAAATAAATTTTTAAGAAAATGGTTAAATTTTCAACCAAAGTGATGAGTCTTCGATAGAAAAAATAATTTTCAACGAAAAGTGTAATAATTTTACATATATTTTATATATATTTATATTTATATAATAATTTAATTTTTAATCAAAACCAATTGGATTGAAACGAAAAATAAGAATTGTCAAGAATTTAGATAAATCTTTAACCAAACAGACTAATATTTAAACAAGAAAGAAACAAAAATTGAAAAAAGAGTTGAATTTTCAACTAAGAAAGATTTTTCAGTCACTAAAGAAATCAAATCTCAACCAAAATGTTAAATTTTCAAGCCAAAAAAAGATTTTTCTGCAAAACAGATAAGTTGTCAATCCGAAAAAATTAATTTTATACCAGAAAAGTTCAATTTTCTACCAAATACATAAATTTTTCAACCAAAAATAGAATAATTAAATTTCGAATAATAAATTGATTTTCAACCAAAGAAAATATAACTTCAAGGAAATGGTGACATTTTCAACAAAATAGATGACATTTCAATCACAAAGATGAAATTTCTATTAAAAAGGATCAGTTGTCGACAAAAAATAGATCGGGTAAATCTTCAGTTATAAGAATAAATGTTTAACCAAAAAAAAACAAAGGTTCAATAAAATAGTCGGATTTCAAAGCAAAATTATCTATCTTCAACCCAGAAGATTAATTTTTTAAACAAAAAATTAATTTGTAACAGAATAAATGAATTTTCAAACAAATATTTGGATTTTTAAAAGAATTTTTAACCTAATAGTTAAATTTACAACCAAAGAAATGAATTTTCAAGAAAATGAAGGAAATTGTATACGAATAACTTACATTTTTAACTGAAGAACTTAGATTTCTCACTCAACATGCAATAGTTTAATTTTTAGTTAAAATAATAAATTTCAAAAAAAAATTAACTAAATAGTTATATTCTGAACAAAAAAAGATTTTGAAACTAAGCTGATGAATTTCCACAAAAAAATTTCCACCACACCGTTAAATTTTAAACCAAAAATAATAAGCAAAATTGTTGAGTTAAAAGAAGATAACTTTAACTTCAGTTTATAGAAAATTCCCTGACTGTTAGGTTTTCCCTAACATTCCCTGCCTTTTCTTGGCCGGTTTTAAATACCCTGTCTTTCATTATCTTCCTGGAATTTCCTGAACTGTGGAAACTGTAAACATATGTGCAGGGGCGATATTTATATTAACCAGATTTATTAAATCTATCGACTCATCAAAAACATTAGACACCCAGGAAACAAAAATCCATTCACTTCTGTTGAATGGGTTTCGAAGGCTTTTGAATAGCGCATCTGTCACTGGAATTCCAAATTGCCGCCGATTTGTTTTTAAAGACTTTTAGTCGTTATAATTTTGTTGACTAACTTATATACTGTAAAAGACTAATAACTGAAATAGCAAAAGGAATCTAGTAGACCTGCGCATGAATTCTTTTAATCTTTCTATAATTTATCAATTTAAAAAATCGTGTAAAATATGACAGATTAACCCTAAAAAATTCGGTCTCTTTCAAAAATAAAGAAACCGATTCAAAATAACCTTACTTGAAATGGTCATTGCAGTGCATGGCAGATTCGAAGCTGCTTGAGAAAATGACCGATTCACATAGTGACCGAATTTTCTTTAAAGACTGAGAAAAATGGATTATACCCGGTAATGCAAAATATATATGTCAGGTATAATCTTGGACTATTAAGTATGGAACAGCGATCCAGATTATACGAACTAAAATGTACAGATATTAAAGAATAGATAATACTGGATAAAATCTTGGATTCTAATTGAAACATGAGATTTTTTAATTTATATTCTAAATATATTAAAGCCAAAAGTCTAAGATATTAGAATCTATAATCCAGGATATTAAAATCAATAATTTAAGATCCTAAAATATAATATCCAGGATATTACTAACTATGATCCAAGGTATTAAATCTACCGTCCTAAAATATTAAAATTCCCAGAGTTGAAAAAATCTAAAAAAACGTATTAGTGTTGTGTGTGTGGCAGGGAAAATAAATAAAAATTGAAAAGGGAATAAGGAAGTCAAACTTTTTAAACAAAAGCGAAAGTACCGTTTGACACAATGCTTTATTCAGTGTTCTTTTTGATTTTCAAATGCAAACAAATCTGGTCAATGATTTTGAGGTTATTTTATTTACCGAAGTGTATAGGAAAACCAAAAGTATTTTATATACTCTTGAAATTGATTGATTTTTTAAAAATATATACTGGTTCTACTCTTGAATTTTGGGTGACACTTTGTATTATTTCCTGAATAATATACACATAATTTACGAAACCTAGAACACGCGGAGCAGGACGCAGAGACAAAATGGACGCGCGCGCATGCCTGCATGTTTCATAATCTCCAGATTTATCGAATAAATATCTGAAAATTATAAGAATTTAACATCTCGAGATTATGTTTGGTAATATCTTCATATATTCGGAAAAGAGTATAGATTATACACGATATAATACTTTTCATTACGGGGTTTTATCCTCCACTTGTAAGATCCACTTCGTATAATCGATTTTTCTCAGTGAAACTAACCGATAAAGCTAGGGCTAGTATTACAGAATTTTTTGTAATTTTAGACCTGAATGAGCTGTACGTCTTACTGAAAATGTCTTAAATGTAAACAGTTCAAAAACTTTGACGGCTCTAAAATTTAATTTCTTAACGCTTTTTCCCTTTTTACAATTTTTTAACAAAAAATAATATGAATAGCTTCATTAAGTAATCAGGCCATGCAGAATTAATTAAATGGACGAAGGGGCTTAAATTGAAAGTCTTTTTAAAGAAAGAAAAGTGAAATCTGGATTATTAGAACTCAAGATCAATTGGTCTGATCTGCACAATTTGAACGCTTCGCTAAGTTTTACACTTGCCAAGCAAAAAGAGACGTACGTTCTTCATACGTTCTTGACACGTTCTCTAGATCAAAACGGTGTTTCTACAATGGCTGCCTTGGATGCTGGGAATGGGTCGTCCCGGTAAACCCATAACGAGGAAGACCATTCTAATGAGCAATCGAATGAAGGAACTCGAACTTCAAGAAAGGAGTAGTAAAAGCCTACTAGCGAATGTCCTAGATATCGATGATGACTTTCGTCATGGAGGTACCAACAGTGCAAATGCAACTTATATTCGGTAAGCGCAATATTATATTAAACATTTATTAATTAGTGTGATTAAGAAGAACTGTAATACGTTTGTTTTTATGTTTAAACCATTATTAGTAATTAAACATTTTGCATAGTGAATAAAAATTTCGTAGAGTGAAAACAGACTTTAAGTGATAGAAATGATTAATTTAGTCTCTATCGAAAAATTGAACAAAGCTGATCCTGGTATTTATTGAGTTCATAACTAATTTTATATTTAAAAAATATTATTTCTAAAGTTATATAATTCAATTTGTCAGGAGTTTATTATTTTATTTCTTCATCACAAATTTGCAAATTCAAGAACATATAATTACATGCATAAAATCTTCTGAAAACTCTAATTTAATTGATTGCTAATTTATAATTGGCAAATTTATTTTATGATAATAAACAACTTAATATTCCAATATTTCATAATTCATAATTCTTTTGAAAGACAATTAAATTTCTGTTCCTAGTCGCTGGCATTGTACAGTAGAAATCATCTGTTATAGTCAGCCACGTGGCTTATCTAACTGTCCTTTTCTACTGATATCAAGCCAGATTCATAGTCCATGCATCCGGTAATTTCTGGGGCGATCATTTGTTTTCTCTTAAGTACTTCATTTAGGGGTGCCTAATAAGGGATCAGGTTCATCGAACAGGATTTCGTCCCGGAATAAGGACTTTTTTTTTTGGGGGGGGGGAGTGCAAAAGGTGTAAAAGTGTTCTCATCAAAATTAAAGTAGATCAAATTTTGCGTAAAACCAAAATAAAAACGTTGTTTTATCGTTGATCGTCTAGGAATTACGGCTTTTCAAAGAAGCCCAATTTTTTTCAATTATTTGCCAAAAATCAAATGTTTTTTTCTTGGTTTCTCTATAGCTCGGATCTAAAAATGGTCGACAGATAAATTAAGATAGACGTAAATATCTCTAATTAAAAAAAACATTGTCCTAACTACAATAAATCGCCAATTAGCACCTGCGAAACGTGGCCCATTTCGACTTGAATAAACAGGTAAATGCCCAGAGTTCAGTTATTTGTAAATAGCTCGTTGCAAGGTTGTCACAGAAGAAAGTTCTTAGAAGATGAATACAAGAGGGCTTAATTATGCGTAAGGGAAAAAGAATAAAATGTACCTTGCCACAATAGGTCACAAGTAATGACTTTGCAAAGTGTACCCTTAATCAATTCGGTGAGCAAATCGCACCACGAAACAAAACTACGATCATTTTCTAAAAATATAAGATTTTAAGTCAAGTAATAATGATCAATAAATTATTTAATAATTAAATTATTTATATAATTAAACACTTTTATTTAATGAATATATGATTGTTTGAATAAATAAGTTTCCATCATCCATCAAATGTGCATTTTTCGGCATTTTTTAATGAAATTTCTATTAAGGACACTTATTAAAGATAAAAAATATATATTTTATCATTTTTTATCAATAAATAAAGAATAATTTAAATAAATAAATTTCCATCAATCATAAAGTGTGGATATTGTAGTTATAACGTCAGTCTTACCAAAAACTTCAGTTTATAAGGGAGGGTTGGGAGAGGGGGGAGGTAGAATAAAAGAAGCTAGAGAAGTATGCCAGGACAGGAAAGTATGGCGGCAAATAGTTAATAAAAAGAGTGCCAGTAGAGTGAATGGCGCCTGAAACAAAAGACCTTGGCCACTAATGGACCCAAATGGGGAACCATACATAACGACTTTGTGAGGATTTTCACTTGGGGTGATTACTAGAGAGATTGATCAGCAACCTGGGTTAAAGCAGTTTTGCGGAACGAACGTGTTATTTACATAAATAATACGAGAATTCTGGATCAATCTGAAAATTCATCATTTATAATTAATAAATAATTGTTTGAATAATAAATAAATTAAAAAAATTAAATTAAATTCAAATAATAAATTTTAGTAAAAAATGGCGAAAAATGCACACTTTATAAGTGATGGAAATTTATTTATTCAAACCATTGTTTATTTATTAATGAAAAAGATTAAGTATTTATTTTTGATCTATAATAAGCGTCCTTAATAGAAATTTCATTTTAAAATGCCGAAATATGCACATTTAATGGGTGACGATAACTTATTTCTCTAAACAATGGTATATTTATTAATTAAAAGTGATCGATTATTATTAATTTGATTATTAAATAATTTATTGATCATTATTACTTGACTTAGAATCTTATATGTTAAGAAAATTATCGTAGTTCTATTCCGTGGTGCAATTTAGTCACCGACTTGTTTAAGGGTAAACTTTGAAAACTCATTACTGGAGGCCTATTGGAGCAAGGGACACTTACTTCTTTTTGCCTTACGCATAATTAAGTCCTCTTGTATTCATTCTCTAAGAACTTTCTTCTGTGACAACCCCGAAACAAGCTATTGACTAAAAACTAAACTCTGGGCATTTACCTGTAAATTCAGCTCGAAATGGGTCATCTTTGGCAGGTGATAGCTCGCAATCAATTGTAGTGAGGACAATGTTCTTTTTTTAATTACGAATATTTACGTCTGCTTTAATTCATTTGTTGGTCATTTTTAGATCTGGCCATCAAGATCCGAGCTACAGAGCAACCAAAAAAAAATGTAAGTTTTGGAAAAAAATTGGGGTTCTTTGAAAGGCCATCACTCATAGACTATTGACGATAGAACAACGTTATTTTTTAGTTTTACGCAGAATTTTATCTCTTTTAATTTGTTCAAGAACACTTTTGCCTCTTAATGCACAGAAAAGCGCCAATCCAACGGAATGTGATATTTTGCACATTTTCCCAAAAAATTCCGTATTCCGGGACGAAATCCTGTTCACAGAACCGAACCCCTTATTATGCACCCCGAAATAAAGTACTTAAGAGAAAAGAATTACTGCCCCAAAAATTACTGGATAAATGTACCAGATGACTGGACTAACAGGCGTTCATACAATGTCAGATTCCGTATAACATAAAAATTATTGCGACTATATAAAAAATATATACATTTTCTATTTTATTTATTATATTTTAATGTGAAAAAATTAAATATGTCCTTATTTTAATGCTCATCCAAGAACACGTCGCAAGAAAATATTTATAATTGGTCCAATTCCTTTTCGAAAATTTCTTCAAGTTTCAGAAGAGAGTGTCGATTAATCACGTGAAATTTCTGGGAGGGTTTAGGGGGTCCGAAAAATCTTATGAATCCTTACCTGGTGGGGGGGGGGAGTTTCTTACATAAGTTTTCTCATCAAAATTATTTTTTATTTTTTAAATATGTTTATTTAAACGTTTTTCGGCTATTGAAATTACTTTTTATGCTATTATACAAATTTAGACCTTATTTTTTATTTATTTTTTATCATGTAATATATTCCTTGAAATCCTTCGAATTACTTGAGATATCTTGAAATCCACGAAATCCCTTTAATATTCATTTAAATCTTTTAAGTCTATGGGAATCTTTCGCAATCTCTTAAAATCACTGAAAACATTTTTTAATCATATGAAGGTCATTAAAATTTCTGGATAGGCCTACAATCCTTTTTATTATTTACAAATCCTTTAAAATACCATTAATTCTTTGAAAATATTATGAAATTCTCTCAAATCCGTAGATATACTTTGGAATCATTTGAAATTCAGTGAAATCATCTAGATCCATTAAGATCTCTTAAAAAATTCTTAAGATACCTTAAACAATATTTTTCTTTATATAAACAAGATAAAAAATACATTTAAAAAATTATAGATATGCATTTCTAGACCATAAGAAATTTTTCGAATATCAATTTTTTTCATATGAAAAAAACCATTTTGTCCAAACTTATACATGGACGCTAATAGGTAATAAAAGGTTCATCTAGCAGATATAGTATCGCTGTATTGCGAATATCAAAAAAGTTGGACATAAGCATGGTTCTTTTTTTTCATTTCTAAAGACAAACGAAACACTTCTAATTAGACGATCTATCTCAAATTTCTATTAGATCTGGAAATCAATTCGAAATATAAATCGAAGCGATTACAGATTACAAATGAAAACATCTTAGATTTAATAATAATAGTATAAATAAACAGTTGGATATTACAAAAAATATATTTCAAAGAAAAATATCGTCTTTTCCGTTAAGTAACTGTCTTGTCCAACCTCCTTGAACTACATATCTTTCCTAATTAAATGTGGAATCGAAAATTAAAAAAAATATGTTTCCTTTCTTTGTTTTAAGTGAAGTTAGATTAAGTTTTCTAAATGAGGTTTTGTCATTGTCAGAAACTCAAAGGGACCCTTTGACAACAGGTCGGTGTACGGCACACCGTTGACTGGCCGACCTGCCACAGTCGAGGAGACTTCTGCGTCGCTTCCTCTCAGCGGTACACAGAGGGAGTTACAAACGATTCTCAAAGAACTTCAATTCATAACGGGACGAATGAAAAAAGCCGACAATGAAGCTGAAGTAATTAGCGATTGGAAGTTTGCGGCTATGGTGGTTGACAGGTACCTTTTCTTCTATTTGTTATTTTTAATTACTTTTTCAAAACATTTCAAGAATACTAATTATTAAAATAATAACTTCTAGCATTAGCCCGCAAACTTTTCAATTGTACTAGAAAGAATAGTCTGAAAACTTGAAAGTTCTTAAAAATAATTTAAAAAGTAACAGCGCTATTAAAAAGTGAAAAGAATCTTTTTTTAAGTTAAATCCGTTCATAATTTTTCCCAAAAAGGAAAATTCTCGAATTTTAAAAGTACCAAAACTATAATCACCGTAAAAAAATTTTTTTCATGAAAACTTCCAAAATTTTCAATTAAAAAAATAAATCAATAAAACTACTGAAAATTTTTATTAAAGAAATGGAAATATTTCAATATAAATTTAATATTTCTGTCGGTTAAAATAAAATAATGTTTTATTTTACTGGTAATTGTAAATTGTTTAAAATTTTGAAGAGCTAATTTAAATTTAAATCTATGCAACATGCGGTATGCGCGTTATACAATTTACATTTATAGAGCTCAACGAACATATGCCCTTTATTACAGGAGAAAACTGATAGAATAATATGGAATAATCTTAATAATAACTACTGAAATAAAATATTCTTCTGAAAGTTATAGAAGATAATATATGAACTTTTTTCGTTTAAAATTTAAAATTTTCCCATTAGAAATTTTGGGCATTTATTAATGTCATAATTTCGTGAAGTTGAAATGTCGAAATTAAAAAAAAATTGTTTCAAAGTTTCGGGAATTGGAAATTTCTGAATTTGTCTACTTTCATTAACTTTTACGTTTGAAATATTTCAATTTTGTTACTAAATATTTTCATTAGTTTTATTTTTACTTTATTTTTTTGTTATTTGAAATTTCTCATTCAAAGGTTTTGCTTGATCATCTTCACGTTGTTTACGGTGATAGCGACGGTTGCCGTATTGCTTTCCGCGCCTCACATAATCGTCCAGTAATAGACTAGCAGTAAACCGCCGTGAAGAAATTCGATTGAAATCCTGCATCTACGATTCCATGGCATAAGGTGAGAATAAACTTATTTTTCCTATTTCATGCGTGCTACAGAAATGAGTCAGCGATTTTAAAGTGAGAGAACCCCATCCTTAGGATTGCGTCTCGACTTTAAATTCCATCAAAGTGTGCTAGGTCAGAACATCAGCCTCCATGTAAGTGGAAAGCAGATTTCACGCTCTGGCATTAATTATACAGCAAAATATTTTTGCAAAGTCCTATTTTACATTTGTTTAATTTTTACTAACAAAAGAGGGACTAAAGTTTGGATTTCTGCTGAGATAATTTTGATAGAAATTATATTTTTAAACGGTATTTATACCTTTATGCACCTTAATTAACGTAAATTACTGCATATTAAATCACTAAACTGGTATGTATGAATAATGTACACGGAGAAAACGATATCACAAGAATTGCAACATATACCGTAATTCCTGCGCAATATATCGTAATTATCACATTATAATAGCATAATATCGTGATATCGTACATTGGAAGATTTTATATTATATTATTATTTTATTATATTATATATACGAGGGTTCTAGTAGTGATCCTAGAAAGCTCCGGAACCTGCTTGAACGCTATTATTTTGCGCTTTGTTTCAATACAGAGATTTTACGATATCATTGTGCGATATATTTTTCTGTGTGTATGAGGTATTGAAACATTTAATATTACAGTAAAGCAATTTAATCTCTCATGGGTCGCTTATAATTTAATAATCATAGTACTTTTGGAGAACTCGGCAATAATTTACTAATTTAATACTAAAAATATTTTCCTTCCGATACTGCATTGTGTGTGTGTGTGTGTGTGCTTCTAGTCGCCTCTAGCCATGTAAATAAAAGTACCCTCGAATAGCAGTGTAATATTACAAACTCGATAAAACGAAAATTACACATTCCCTCGTACGATTTTTAAGTTCAGACGGGAAAATTCTGTCGCAGCGTGTAAAAATACCAAGCGTCGGTAAACTCACGTTTCTGGGATTGAAAATGATATAGAGATTTTTTATTTTATCAAAAATCTTTGACTTACCCTGACGGAAACTGTAAGATTTTTGATTTATAATTAATTGTAAATTTAAAATCATTAATCAAATAATATGTGAATACGAATGCGTCTGTCGTTTTCGTTGTTGATCGACGCCTTTATCCTCTTATTTTGGAGCATTTTGATTCTTAATGCAAGGAAATTAACAGCTATGTTCGAGTTTGTTGTCAGCTGTCACACAAAAATAGATCAAATTCGAGCTATTCCTATTTTGCCTTTTACATTTTCTGCTATTGGAACGAAAAAAATTCGGTTATTAATAACGTATATTTCATACTTTTGTTACGGATTATAAATACATGAACTCCAAAAAAATACCCATAGTATCTTATGTATTTTAGTTAGATGGTAACGTGTCCGGCTTTTGTTTGTTTAATCTCCGCGAAATTGAAGAAGTTTGAGCTTCGAGTGTTCGAATTCTGTCGCCCTAATAAATTTTATTTTGTTTTTTCACAGAATTAATTTTACTTTTTCGTGTGTAAAATTAGCGGTCGAATGGGAATATCACAACCGCGTCTATTGAAAAATTCATCGCAAGGTCAATAGATTTTTGTTAACAGCTTTTAAACAGTAAAAAAAATATGGAAGCTTTACTTGCAGATCCTGATAAGTTCTCGATAAAAAAAGATTTTTAGAAACGTAATATATCACATAATCATCCTTTATAATTAATTACTAAGTCTTTTTATTTTATTTATTCCACAATATAAATTTGTCAGAAATTATGTTTCTGAAGCTTTGCTGACGTTCAGATCTCTCTAGTAGCTTAGTCGGACTTTTCTCAGAGAATATTTTAGAATTTCCAAAAATAAAAATGATTATCGATCATTACTAACCTTAATGATCATAGTGATTTTATTTATCTCATCAGCAATGCCCTGCCAGATGTTACGATGGTCATATTAACCGATTGTTCATAAATTTGTAAATCAATTTTTTTTATTCAGAAAAAATCTGGGTAGGGGGGCGAACAAATTTCGAAACTTGATTTTCTGTACCACCCTAATACATTCTAATCAAATCGTTAGCATTATGAAGAAAAGACTACTTAAACCATTGATTTCTCCTGTCTCTTATCAGATTCGCAGACTCCAATCCTGTCTAGAGTGTTGACGTCCTAGCAGTGGATTTAGATGTGAATAATGTCGACCTGGTATACCATGTCAAACTACGCAGCTTAAGCATTGACAACCCTTGTGGATCGATTGGCTGATCGGCAAGCTGATGGAGCTGCGACGCTTCGCTGCTCCACCATCCTCGTGCTCGACCAACGCGACGATGCATCAACATTCGAAAAGTCAAAAATGTACTCCGCCCACCACTACTGCGCGAAACGACAACTGCTACCCACAGAAATCTAGAGGAACGATAATCTCTCAGATTCTGGTACAACAACAGCAACACGATTTAAAGATGCTCAAGTGCGAAAACTCAAACAGGTAGGGGTTTTCTATGATAAGACAATCGGACTGATGTTAAGGCGATAGAATCCCGAATTACCTCTCTGCAGACGAGATCGAAACCAATTATAATGTCAATACCCTTGTCCATACAATCGATCTTCCTTCAGGAGAAACAAACTTAATCTCACTTTCCTACCAATGCTGTCAACAGAATTCTTTTATATATTTAAAACGCTTGAATGCAGTTTTGGCTGTCGCAATCCAGTTTTACAAACTAAAATACAAATATTTAAAAAGCGACATGTCTATTTTATAAGGAATTACTTATTTGCTGAAAATTATTATAAAGTTCGTTCCCCCAGAAGGAAACTCGAGGTTTCTCAGGAAACATTCTCTCGGCGAAAGTCAAATGTATTCGCAACTGCGAAAAACAAATCTAAATGTAATCTTGACTTCTCTTGAAAAGACTAACCGCGTGTTGCTATTAATTGCAATACTTTAGTTGTCGAGAACCTGATACGGCCTTTAAATAACTGCCAATATCTCGAGTTTGCAGGGAGGGTAGAGGGTATAAAGAGACTAAAATGTCCGCATGTTTCGCCCGATGGAAACTCATAAGAGAGTTTGTATGCTTGTGTGTGAGACTGGCGCTAATTAAAAAGTCAAACCAGAAGATACCGAAATCGATCAGTGATCTGCGACTTGTACTTCTGATCTAGCGTAATAATATGCGCGGTGTTTAGATATGAATAAGAGTTTGTATGATGTAACGTCTAATATCGCGAGGCGGACAAACGCCCGTTTAGGTAGTTGTGACAGGACTATGAAAATAAAGAATAACAGTAAAAAAAACTGCCATTTGAATCGCCAAAACATCTTGATATTAAATTAATATTGTTCGGGGAACAGTTCTAACCGTAAGATTTAGCAATATGATCTTTACAAATTGTGGAGTCTCTTTCGTGGTTTGAGATTATCGGTATCAGCTTTCGTTTCCAGTAAACTGCTTTTTGTGCTGTGAATTTTTTTTTATTATGAATTTCTTCTATAACTATTTGTCTGAACATAAATCTAAGAGATTTCTTGATTGTTGTGGACAAATATAAAGTCACTAAAATCGATAGTTCGTCAACTGTGACAAAGATCATTTGTTCTTTCCTTCGCCCAATCCGAACTTGCTCCCGCAGAACTCTGTGACCTTAAACTTTTTCCAATCACAAGTTTCCAAGTCCATTGACGTAATAACGACCAAAGTATCGAAGCTTCTAAAAATAGCTATTTGTATAATTGTCTATGAATAATTTCCAACTCGTGGAATTTTTGTTCGGAAACTGCTTTTCATCCCTTCAATTATCTAATTTAAAAATTTGATCAAAGGCTTTTTAAATTTAAATTTCCGATCACTTTGTAATAACTTGAGCTCATAATGGAAAGGGAGGAAAATCTTGTAAAAGAAAAAGCTGTTCTTTGATTTCTGGATGATAGAGAAACAATTTTTCGATAAAAATATTGTCTATGTTCTTTTGAATATCAGATCCAATAGAAACATATAGCGGATGTCGATTCCCAATCAAGTTGACTGTTTGCACTGTCTAGCTCGGATGTGTTTCAAAGTCTTCTACATGCAACACATGGACGTGTATATGATAGTGTGGCAAACTCGAATGTTGGGGTACTTGTGCAATGTCCAGGATCCAGAATTAGAGAGACTGCGTTCGACACACACGCGGTCTGTTGATTCGGATGTCTGTCTCATGCGGAAACAAAGGGATGAATCCAAAATCGTGTACAGAGCACCCTAAACTTGGCGTCATTTTCACGAGCGTTGTATACAACGTGCATGGTACAACTCTATACTAGACAAGTACTATATAACTATATACTATAGTATAGTACTACATACTGTATACTATAGTACTATATAGTATGAATCATCGTGAAAGCATAAAATCTACTATATAACTGTACTGGCGTTGCCTTTTGTGTCACTCATTTACGTAAAGCGCAATATCCAAAGTTCCCGTCCATAGTCGTTTTCACCCTTTGGCTTTTCCTTCGCGTTCATTCCTTCCTGCCTTACTTTATTGGGAACTAAAGGATTTGAGGCCCAAAATCAGAGATCACGTAACCATTATAAACTTATTTTAATGCAGAGAACTTTAAGTGTGACCGAACCATCCGCGGACTGAAACTATGGCAATGGTTTTCAGCTTTCCCTGGCCAAAGTACACAATGCAATATTGCATCCCAGATGCAGAAACTGCTTACCACATCGAGAAGTATAACTCACCAAGTTCTAGATTTTCGTAGGAAACACCTACTATTCTGATATAGATCATGTTCCGAAAACGTGTTCCTCAACTTCTTATACTGACTTCTTCTAAAGAAACTAAGCCACAGGGTGAATAATTGGTTATTCAGAATTGTCGGGAAGTGAGAATTTTTTAAAGTTAACTTCTTTAAAGGATTAAATGTAGCAATGGAGGACTGTTGCACTGTACTTTTCTAACAACCCTGCTGATAGCTTGACTTTCTTTTTTATAATATGGACGTCTGATCAGTTGGACCGCAAAAGGACCGAGAAACCTCAAGAAGACATAGGAACGCATGCAACCAAAAATTTTAAGCACAGTTCATTCTTCCGTCAGAATAAATATCAAAGTAATCGAAAAAATCCGGTAAACTAGTGAAATTTATAGTGAAATTTATACGAATTCGTAAGGTTTGTGGAAATTTATGGAAATTTATTGTGATTTACCGATAAATTTTTATGACTGTTCTGCTGGATGCATCCGCAATTACTCGAGCTGTTAAACTCAAAATAGTTGCCAGTTGAACAATCACACCTAAGACGAGCTCAAATTCGTTTTCTTCTCTAGGAAGCAAAAATGATAACATAGCGAGAAGAAAGAAAAGAGGCCTGAGTTTGGCCACTTTCAAAGGACTGTACAGGCCTTGAAAGTCGATTTTGCAGACGAGTCGTTGTCATAAAATAATCCTCGCTTATAAATAATTATATTCCTGAAAATCAATTAACTTTTCATCCTAAAGAGTTCATGAAAAATTCTATTGCTACTATTATTTTAGTATTTTGAAAAAGTATTAATTTTCTGTTCAAAAAATTTTACTGTATGTCTAGATGAACTGACACTGTTTTGTATTAAAATTTGAACAAAAAACTTCTATATTTTAAAATTTTGTAAGGTACATTTCTCTATCAAATTTTCAATATTACTTTTGATGGTATACACTTCATGAGATTGAAATATATAGCACCTTCGAAGTTTATCGAGTTTAAAAGTTGAATTTTATGACACTCCAACTTTTATGATTAAAAATTTCAAACTTCAACTCTTAAAATATAGGAATTCTATTTTTATTGATTAACAGCGTTTAGAACGACCAAACTTCAAAGACTTATGAGAGCTTAACAACGTAAGTCTATGATAATAAAAAACTTGTTTGTAAGTTTTACTATGGAGAACCTTTTTCTAGTTTAACCTGAAAACTCTATAAGGTCTTGATTTACTTTTTATACTTTTCTTCATAAAGTTAAGAAGCACAAAAATCAAGAACTTAATTTGCAAACCTAAGGATATCTTTTTCCAAAAGAAATATACTAAAACACTAAAAAAACCACGCGAACCCAGCGGGCACCGGGACGTCCTAAAGACGTCCTTAGAATGTACTTCTATCTCATATGTTTTGACGTCTTTAAGACATCCTTTGGATCTTTTCATGTCTTTAAAAGATCCTCAGGACGTCCTTAAGACGTCCGCCGAAGGACGTATATAGGACAGGTTTAAGACTTGTGTGCCCACTGGGAAGTCTTAAGCTGGTCTAAAATTTCTAGTAATTTTTTAGATCTGTTGATAAAACTGAATGTAACTCAAAATTCAAAACAAATAAAAGAAAAGCATATAGTACAAGGAGCAGTATACTGATGAAAATGGAACGGAATATGAAAACGAATCATAATAAAACCTCGAGACTCCGCCTAAAGGCGATTCCTTTGGGGCAAATTTAAAAAACCCGGTTTTATTGGATAACGCTGATAATTATGTGTGAACGAACTAAAGTTCGCTAACCTATCAATTACGCAAACTCATGGCGCCGCATAATTATAAACTATTACTGTCTAGTCAGTACCTTTAGGAATACGTTTAACTCAATTACGGCCATCTAATTAGAAAACTGATAAGGCTTTAATTTCCGAATTAATCAAGAAAGGGGAAGAAGTTTCCGTTTTCCCAAGATGAATGAATCAATAAAATAATGAAATTAAGGTTTTCATATGATTTGATGTCTTGTGTAACAACGATAGGTGTAAACAAGTGACGACGAGTAGATAATATATCGTAGGGCAATACTTTGGTAACGATATACCGATGAGCTGCCTCGTGATGACAAGCGTTATAACTGCTGGCAGGACACTCTCGTCGGACGATCGACAATTGAGGCTCAAATATAACTATATATCTAATATATATAAATATATTAGAATCGAAAAGAAAAAAACATAAGAAGAAATGTGCTATATCGATTCGAGTAAGAATTATATACATAAACATATACATATAAATATAAATATACATA
>NC_046660.1:90049711-90055178 GCF_010883055.1 Belonocnema kinseyi
ATCAATAATATAAATAAAGCAAGAATTTTATATAAAAAGCGGAAATGCGTGTAATGAATGTTGATATACAGGCATATGGTATAAAATAAACCCACGTTACATTCGTAAATAACCAAGTTCGGTAGCATAAAAGAGTTTTTACGTGTAAAAATCCAAACCTAAATGCCTCTCGATCGAGCGTTTAATATGATAATATATAAAATAATAAAGCGGAATGAGCGGTGTAAAGCTGTGTAAAAGATTCTGTAAATAACGGGACAAACAATGGGATCTGCCGTCTTACCATTTTGTCCCCGGGTCGGTAACTTTATCGTACCTTTTGTGTACCTGTCAATCTGCCACTATCAGCACGCTTACTTTACCATAGATAAATTTATAAATTCGTAATTCGTTCAACCCCACGATTTCTGCCATCATCCGAACAGTCCATAAAAAATAATTTGCTGCATTCACCAAATTTACTACTATGACGAAAAGTTCTTCCCAATCTTGTGCCAAAACCGAATTGACTGAATTTTAGTTTTTTCAATGATGCAAGACAATCAATAGATATTTTTTTTTACTGTGAGAAGTCTCGACTTGTTTCGTATGCGTAACATATGTTTAATGAATCTTTGATTAGTTTTATACATTAGTGCATTATAATATCCTAAAAAGTTCCGGAACCTGCTTGTGCTTTATCATATTACGCTTTATTTCAATACAGAGGTTTTCCGATATTATTGTACCATATCTTTTTCTCAGTGTACAATCTTCGACTATTTTCATTCTGATGATGCAGCAAATTGTGAAATTATAGACCTTCGCACGTGCTACAACTGACTATCCAATCCGCATAAGGGAAGAACTTAAGAACGACCAATCAGGATTTTTTAGAGAAATAAGCGATTCACAATATGCTGTTCGTTGAAGCCAGGGTAATCTACGCTATGTTCTTGCATTATGGTGATTGGACATTCAGTTCTGCATCTATTTCTCTACTTCTTAGGTCGGCTAGATTTTTCACCAATATTTATGCCAAGACACAAATCGAGAATGTGCGCGACGACCCGATTCTCATTTGTCCTCATAATTCGAAAAATAAGTAAGTTTGCAAGTAAACGTTGTAAATAATTCTGTGATAATAATAAATTGCATATGTTATGAAGCGCGCAAGTCGTTTGCCACTCTTTCCTAGCAAACAAAAAAATCATTTCTCAAAAAAAAAACAATATAAATATATTATTGTCAAATGATTTTGATGTTAAATCACTATGTTGTGCACTTTACACAATAATTGTTCCTTATTAAAAAATTAAAGAGTTTTCCAAAAATTGTTTTTTGTAAAAGTATGAATAAACCTCAGTAATTTTCTGCGTAATAGTTAAATTTCAAAAAGAGCAACAGAGCGAAATAGTAATCCATTATCATTTCTGGAGATTGGACCTAACCCTTCGAAAGATTAATAGCTTTTCTTCACTTCAAGGGATTTGCTTCTAGATGAAGAAAAGAAATTCGAGGTCGCGAACTTTCATCTAAATTCGACTTGCCTTCATTTCTGCTTTTCTTATAGATCAATGGCTCTCATGCGATCGATGAAAACTAAAGCGATGTTCCCTGTCTTCTGTAATACCTCCAGTAATGGGCAATCTAAGTCTGGTTTGGCCTCAGACAATTGGCCTTGGCACGAAGAATTATTGAGGGACAGAGGGGGATGAAGGAAAAAGTTGAAGAGAAAATAAGACGTGCCTCGAGTTTCTATCATTTCTCTCTATCACTCTTGGTATCTAGAAATTGCTCGGCTTTGTTATTAATACCTCTCGTATCTCATCATGGTCTGAGTCGTAAACGGCTTGTGCTACCTGTTTTGGATACTTAATTTGCCGAAAGAGAGAATGCGAAATTATACTGACAATCAGTGTTCACTATACTTTTAAACTTTTTTTATATCGCTTAAAGGCTTCGAATTAAAACGGTAGCTTTTTGGTTTAAAATAACATAGATAAATATTACTTTATTTTTTATTTTCACGTTTTTTGACTAGGGAAGTTGTATAGTTTTTTGTTCGTGGAATCTCCGATTTTGATCTATTTCTTTGAAACCAAAGTGGTTTTTTGTTTGTGGCAGTGAAAAAAAAGAACTCAAACTATTCAGAAGTAGAAAAACAATAATATTGAACAATCATAAACAGAAATCAAACAGGACTTAAAACATATTTTTCTATCACGACAAAATCAAATCGCGCACTAAATGCCTACATTTGAAGGTCATATTCTAAATTTACTTTTTGCATAATAAAAATGAGTGCTGAAAGTTGTTGCACCTCAAAATTGGTTTTTCTTAAATTCAAAAAATTTTGTCTGGATTTAGGCAGACTTGGTCCAAATTTATGGTGTCATTATCTAAATTTCAGATTTGAATTTTATTACGCCCCATTAAGTATACGGCTTTTAATTAGAATCATAGTAATGTAAAAAGGGATATAAAGCGTTAAAAATAAACTATTTCTTAATTTCAACTCTTTGAAAATTGAATAGTCTTGAGTATTAAGCATTCTTCATGAATTAGAAGAAATGCAAACTGTAACAGAATTACATGTTTAAAGACTGTAAAAATTTCTTCAATCAAAATTTGAAGTGGTTGTAATTGTACTTATTGAATTTGAACAGCCTAAAGACGAACCATTTTAATTTGAAGGCGTTCGACATTAGAAATTTTCAAATTAAAAAATTTCGAATTTGTGATAATTTTAATTCACTGTTTCTTAAATATGATTTTAAATCTGTGAAAATCTGTGATATAAAATGTCAACAAATTTAAAATTTAAGCAGTTAGAGTTAAACGGCGCTAAGTCCAAACAGCCTGATTTCATAAGAGAAGCAAAAAACTTTTCTAGGTGAACAATTTCCAAACAATTAAATAATTTTTTGTATATGTAGGCGGATCAGTTTATCAACCATTGTTTGAAAAAAATCTATATCGATACATGTTAAGAAAATAATATAATATGAATATTTTTATTGACTTCATAAACAAATAACACTATTTAACAGAAAAGAAGGAACAATTTTAGTATTAGTACAGCTTTTTTTAACTTTGATGATAATGTCTTTAATTCTTAAATACTTTTCGAATTTCTATAATGATTATCGAATTGAAAAATAATGGAATATTTTAGTGTAATTCATACATTTAGTTTGAATTACATTAAAATTTTAATATTTTATTAAATGGAAGTACTGAAATAGGTGTAAAAAGACGACAAAGTATGGTTTTTGAAAAAAAAACTTAATTTCGTTAAAAAGTGGATTCAGCATCTTGTAGCTTTCGCTGCTTTAATTTTAAATAAGAAACGCTGCAAAATTAATCATGTTAAATTTTTCGCATTTACTTTGAGCGAATAAAATATATATATATATATAATGTGGGCTGTTTAATTGTCTATCAGATTCTTTAACCAAACCCAAACAAAACAAAAAATAGAAAAATTAATTAATATATACGAAAATCCTTTTTTGCACATTCGATCGAAAAAGTATAATTAAAAAAGAGGTATAAAAAGTTCGAAAAAGTAGTGTAGTTTGAAGCTTTTTAGTACCATATATCGAAACAGTTGTGGTGATTTTTTTATTTTTATTTCAAAACTTCATGGAGCAATGAATTTATAAACGTTAACAGTTACTGATATTTCTCTTTTGGTTTATATTTTGATCTCGTTATTTGAAATTGAATTTTAAACTAAAAAAGTACACTTTAAAAGTTAGGTGAGCACTGTAATAATATACACGCCCGCATACGCAGGCACAGACATGCAATCAGTCATTGAATCAGTAACTCACTCAGGCAAAACGGAACAAAACACATTTACACAAAGATCATAAATCAGAGAATGCATGCATGAAACATTAAACTGAACATGTGTGCATATGTGTGCGAGGCATGCATGTACATAACAAAAACCGCGTAACTGTATAATAAACCGAAACTGCTAAAATGAACTATGTAAACTAAATGAACCGTTAAACTAATGAATAGTATGAACTGTTGATAAATTATAAGATTAAACAATTAAATAACAAACTAAAACATGAAGGAATTGAATTAGGTTATATACGAGAGATACGTAGTTTGTCCCTCATCTTCGCCTCCGTTCCTATTTTCTCAACGGCAAAGTCGCGTTACTATATTGATTTATCGTCACAGACACATTGATATGCACCAGTCCACGAGCATCGCCTTTTCTACTTCATATAGTATTATCTAATCCACGAGTTAGGTTTTAGTGTCGATTCATCTCAAAATGCGATTTCTAGTATCACGTTCATCACTTGTACACTCGCAAACAAAAAGATATTGTTTTATACAAAAATAGAAACTAGTTGATTACAGGTATCCATATCTATGGCTATTCTCCAGAGAAATATATGACTATTCCTTTCGACTCTCCATTCTTTTTTGTACAAGGATAACGCAAAATCATTATACACCAAACTCTCGCTTTCAGTCACACCGTTCTCAGCCTTCCTAGAACTGCTAGCCCACGCAGATTCTCAGGGGAGTAGAGCGAGAGCGGCTGCGACATTGTGTGTGTGTGTGTGTGTTTCGCGAAGAAAGGGACCTTGTGCGCCAAAGCTGAATTTTACAGTACGGGCGATAGTAGACGAGTCCGCAAGCAGGCATTTGAGTAGTGGGGAGGCGTCAACGAAAAGCACCATCACCACTTACCACTACATCTTTAGACGCGAGCCAGTGGAGCTCACGGACACAGCGCATAACAGCTCTGGTGGTAAGTAGTGGGACTGGATTTCGGTCTCCGACTACTTTTATCATGCCTATGTTTGCAGCTTAATAACAATAAAAGTAATCAACTTAAAAAATTTCTGATTCTTGCAAATGAAAGAGCAGCTCAACAACTATCCATTGGTGTAAAACCCTAAAAATCGATTTTTGGCGCCTAAGGTCCCTTTCTTCGCGGACGATCGCACACACACACACACACACACACACAAATATATATATATATATATATTTCATGTATAAAATATAAATTATATAAATATGAATACTATTATATATGCAAATATATTGTTAAAAATTAAAATTATATGTTTTGGGTGGAAATACTCTTTTTGTTTTTAAAATTAAATAATTTCGTTGAAAGTTCATGTATTTTGTTGGAAATTGACCTTATTTAGTAGAAATTTAATCCTTTTGGTTGAAAATTTTATCATTTTTGGTCAAAAATGCAATTGTTTGGTTAAAATATCAACTGTACATCTTCTTGGGTTTGAAAGTCGATTATTTCACTAAGAGTTCAACTACTTTGTAAAAAAAATACGTTTTTTTAACAAGGTTTTTTAATTATGATTGAAAATTTAACTATTTCGTTGAAAGTTTAACTCTTTCATTGAAAACTCATATTTTTCGCTTAAAAATTTCAACTTTTTGTAGATAATTCGTCTTTTTTACTTTAAAATTAAATAATTTC
>NC_046660.1:90055278-90069389 GCF_010883055.1 Belonocnema kinseyi
ATTATTAATATACGTATATATTTATATATATAATAGTATTAATATTTATATAATTTATATTTTATACATGAAATAACATAACCTCAAAATATACGCATATCAGGAGGCGCGCGCGATCTATTCAAATTATGAGAATCGTCAGCATCGAAATCTGGAAATATTAAAATCCCAATCTCCTCAAATTATTTCAAAGCAGTTAGCTGTTAGCAGATAGATATATAAATAGAATCGATGAAGTGCTCCGACCGGCCATCGTGCATTTTCGAGTTTTCAAATTCAGAAGAGGAGAAATCGGTTGCGCGCGCAACTCAGTCATTTACAGCGTCTCCTACTATATTCACACGGACATAGCCCTGTCATAGCATTGGACCGCATCTCGTTTCAGATCTGGGATCACTGCACTTGACTGAAGGCGAGAGTTTGACGTATTGAGAAATTCAGAGCGATAAACGATTTCTTCGGAAGAAATATAAAACTTAATTATTATAGCTGCCATTTTCGACATTAATACAGTTAAAACTGATATCGTTTTCCAAATTAAACATACAAAAAAGATAAGTTTCAGAAGCATTTTGAGATTTGCCATTCATTTGGAATACCTGAAACGACATGCACAGATACCTTCGTGTTCTTCTCGCAAACATTATTCAATCAATGTTATTATTTATTATTATAAAGCTTATTTTCGAAAAATCTACTCCGCTATCGCAATTAATAAAGCCGCGCGGTATGCTCAAAATATAGAGGAAAGTTATCTTGTACAGATGTGTTTCAAGAAGATCACTCTAAAATCAGAATCTCAGTAAACGTTAAAGCATCAATAAGCGTATAATAAAGCCAACTGTGAAACATTCTAATAAGGATAGGCGGGCTTTTGCATTAAATTTGCGATTCCTGTAAAGCGAATAATTACAATAAATTATTAGTTACATAAACCGCGAGGAGAGCAATATGGACGAGCAAAAAAATAAAAAACGAAAGTCCTCCGTTTAATTCACAGACTAATAATAAAGATTTAAAAGAAAACGTTAATCTACGATAAAACGGAGACATTCAGATTGGTTGAGCTTTTGGATAAATAAGTAATAATATGAAAATTTAAAGTAACGTAACTTGTAAAAATATTTAATAAATACGAAATACCGACGTCGAGTGCAGGTTTAGGTTTACATTTTTTTCAATCTAGTTTCTTTCTCTATGATCTTTTTATCTTGTAGTAGTTCGAAATACGTCGGCATGTTCATGCGAAAGATTGTACAATAAAAGAAAGGGTTTCATTAATTTGCTATTGATGGAGTGAATTCCTGTACAAAATTTTTTTTAGAAACAAATTTATTTTATTCTTTCTGCTTTTTGTTGGTCTTCTTCAACTTACGAATTTTCCCACAATCCCACACACACAAAAGTTCCTACACTCATTTAACTTCTATTGTTCAATTTACTATAACACTTTTTTCAATCATTCGGAAATAGCAGGGTCGAACCTGCGATCGACGCTGGACGTCTTTACAACTCTATCATTTTTATAGCCAAAGTTTACACTAGTTTTATCCTACGAGTTTACTCTTATTATTTAAGAGAGATTTTATTCGCCACCCTCAATCCAGTGGATAGCTGGGAATTACAAGCCAGGGAATGATCTATTTTACTCTAAACTCGTTTTACCATCGCGCGGTCGGCAGTAATGATCGTGTCGTTTCTGTAATAAGCTAGTTGAGAAAGGTTCAATAGTCTGAAGAACGAATCCACTTGCTCCTTGAGAAATATGAAAAAAGCAAACAAACCAAATTATGAGAATTGCGAAACTCATCTTCCTAAAGCTATACAAAATAAATTGCGCAATGCGACGACTATGCCATGCCTATTTGATCTTTATCAAAGAAACTCACAAACGTCAGCTGCCTCCGTCAAAAACGTATACGAAATGCCACAGTGCGAAGGTCGAGTTGCCGAACATTTATTTCTAGATAAAAAAAGCTGCTGTTTCTGCTTTCACAGAATATCTGAAGTTATTGAAAATGAAAAAAATTCTCTGAATATAGTTTGGACCATTAATTTCCCTGGCAGCCACTTTGATAACTTTTTCGTAGTTTCATTTTTCAAGGAAGCAGACCTTTTCCGAAGTTTTAAGTATCGTTTGATGTCTAAACTTGAGCCGAAGTAAAAGTTTTCCGCACCTCGAACTTGCATTGTCGTTCTGTATCGCGCGAAAGAATCTTTATTCTACATTTTTATATTAATTGTGTATAATAATAAGGAAATTGGAACGTTAAAGGAGGGAAATTATGATAATCAATTTTGTATATTTTCGAATAAAATGAATTGCGTGAACTATAAATAAAACTAAGCCGTAAGATTTTAAAAGAGGGAAATCGATAAAATGACAAAACAATACATTATCGCATAATTTTTCATACGAAATAGAGAAGTTTTGAATAATAAGTCGTGTAATTATTACGATACGCGTAAAACTAGATTGTAGCATGAGTGGCCTGCTGCGTGTATAGTGTTGTATTAGTATCAGAACGAAAATGCATCATGTTGCGCTGCGATTTTACAACAATAATCAGGATTTTAATAATGATATTCGTTCCCAACAAAACTTCTGTTTGAAATATATTTTTAATAAATTAAAAGGCTTACTTTGATTATTAAAGAGGTGGGTCAAATACATCTTAATATTTCAAAAGTCTTCCGTTTGAATGTAGATTTTTGAAATTCAAAATGATTTTAAAAAATCATTAAGTTGGCCTGTGTAGAGTATCCTCGTGTAGAATTAAATAATGCCGACTTAAGCCTAAACAAGTTTTATTTTCACTTTGTGCATAATTTTATGATGTAGGATTTAATTGTGTTCAGCTTGAAAAAATTATTGTAATTATGTGTAGGGTTACAAAAATTGTCTTTAGTAATTGTTTACTTTTATGACTTTTCCCAATTTTGGAGCAAATGGTTTTAAACCTTTTAGAAAATCTTCTTTCTAGTCTAAAAGTTAAATGCAATTCAGGGGAGACTAAAAATATTTTATATTTGCCCCCCAAAAAGCCAAAAAAATCAATTATAAATCAGTAATAATCACGTTCATAACTAATTTGAGGTGCTCCTTATGAAAATAACTTTGAAAAATTTTCAAATCACATTTTCAAAGTTAATTCGAAAAAATCGTCTTTGCACATAACTTTATGAAGCACAAATGAAAAACTTCTGAGAATGCAAGTAGCCTTATTTTTTAATTTTTACTATTCTAATATTTTTAATTAATCAACTGGTAAATGTGAAATTATCCAAAAATTAATAAAATTTCTTTAAATAATTCAAATCTATTAATATTTAACATTAATAAAATCTTTGAGCGATACACATTTATTTCAATATAATAATAACGGAGATAAAGATTTTTTGTATCTCAGAAAAACACAAATGCTCTTGAAAAAATGTATAAAATTGAGTATAAATTAATTATAATGCGGTAAAAAAAAATTGAAAAAATTAATTATACAAATTCAAATGTTTTTTGGGCTTCTCCGACTGATATTTTGTTTTTGAACTAGAAAGAAGGTTTTCAAACAAGTTTCAAACGCATTTACTCCAAAATTCGACAAAATCAGCAAAGTAAATTAGTGTGTAGGATTTAATTGTGAATAATGGAGGCGTTTTACGTATAAAATCAACAATGCATATAGTTTTGTTGTGTAAAATTTAAAATCTTTTGTAAAAATCGATACCATCCCTTGCTTTTAATTACGTATAATTATGGGCAAAGATAAATTGCCAACTTTCCACTATGTGTGCTTGAGATAATTGAAAAGTGATAAACCCAAATTCACAATTTGAAACAGAAGAGAATAAACTTCGAGGTAGAGGTGACGAGTAGGCCGCATAGTAAAAAATGCATCAAAAGCGAGGATTTATTTCTGAGTATCTCATTCGCGAGTACTTCTAGCTCGCGCCATTTCTTTCGTTCCACTACGAAAAATACGACGCAATAAAAAATGTACCCAGATTTCATAACGAGTGCCTCAAGAATGGAGATCTAAGAACGGATATCATTATTATTATCAAGCTTATTGCGTAGAATGAAAGAGAGAACGAGAGAGTGAGAGAGAGAGAGAAAATGAGTGAAAACCCCACATTCAAGGCAGGGGATTGAGAATAATTTTGTAGCGAGCACCCCCTAAATAACGACAGCCGGTCATTTTTCCGATGGTTCAAGTGACCGAAAATTAAAATAGCGAATATCAGAGGGTACCGAAATTTATTTTAAGGAAAAAAAATTTGCCGAATAGTTAATTGACCGAAAACCATTTCATCGAATGTTGAATTATTCGAAAATAGTTTTAGCGAGGATTCATTTTTCCGAAAGTCCATTTTACTGAAAGTTTAAATTTCAGAAGGCCTAATTTTGCGAAGGTTCAGTTAACCGAAAATCTGTTTAGCGATAGGTGAGTTATACGAAAATAATTTAACCGAACGCTTAAATATCCGAAAATTAAATTAAAACAAAATTAATTTATCTTAAAGAAAAATGATCAATTCAGTTAAAGAATACGCACCGAGGAAGAAAAAATAATGTATTTTTTCTTAATTTTTTCTTCCTCGCTGCATAACCTTTAACTCAATTGGCCATCTTTCTATAACTTAAATTAAGGTATATTAACAATATAAAGTTGTTGTCCCTCTTATTGTTGAACTTTAACTGTTTTTATTCCTTCAATGAATTTTGTTACGCATTATAAATATTTGAACCTTCGCAAAATTAGGCCTTCTGAAATTTGAACTTTCAGTAAAATGGACTTTCGGAAAAATGAATCTTCACTAAAACTATTTTCGAATAATTCCACATTCGTTCAAATAATTTTCGGTCAATTAATAATTCGTTAAAATGGGTTTCGGATAATTAATCATTCGGTAAATTAGTTTTCCTTAAAATAAATTTCGCTATCCTAATATTCGCTATTTTAATTTCGGCTGTCCTAAATCACTGCTGTTAAAGAGAACTTTAAATACCAATATTTCAGAATAATAGATCCTTCATTATGCGCGTACACCAAATGACACTGCTTTGATTGTAAGGGTCAACGTTAATATTGTTTTTTAAATGTACGCATACGATTTCAATGTAAATAGGAGCGTTGTATGCTATTCAGGCTAATACGGAGATATGATATCATGCGAATGTTGTGAAGGACCAGGGATGGGGACCATCTTTAGAACGACGGACAAGATAAACGGACTTGCTTTATACGGATTCGAGTGCTACGGAAAGAGAGAGAGAAAAACGAGAGGAAAAACTATTTGCAGTTTGAGAAAATTGCACCAAATACCGTAGCAATGTTCCCCATCCCGGATCCGACTATTGGTACCTCGTTTTTTTTTCATTTCGTGCAAACACACAACTGTTGGTTCCGCTCTAAATGCGAATTTCAACTTATTTCCGAAATCGGTAACTAGGAAATTGTCCACTGATTGGCATAGTTTTATTTCAATAATTTAAAAACTGAGGTTCATATGATAAGCCTGGGTTAATTATTCAACTGAAACTGCAGATTAATCGATTAATTAGCTGTTAATAGTTATCATTCACCAGTTAATTTCTTTCTTGATCAAGTAGCTTGTTTCAATTAAAATAGTAGATTCCGTATCAAGGGCGTAAGGAGGGCTATTTGGACGAGTGCGAACACACGATACTTTTTGTCCGGCTCTCTTTGAAAAAAACCACAGCATGTGAAGCAGATAAGGGATGTTTGGTGTTCTTGAAAATTTAGTAGAAGAAATAATGTGGGATACAGCGATGTAATTTTTTAAAAGATAAATATAATTTTCTCTATCAGGCGTAAAGTTTCATGTAGTGGGCGTAAAGCTGTATGTATCGGGCGTAAAGTTTTATGTCGGCCCGGTGGCAGAGAGCGCATGAGCGAACGTCGCATCGGCTGGAAGCGGCCAAATTACACCTGCTTCGCGTGCATGCAATTACGCGTATTCAAGGGGGGGGGGGTCAGACAAAAAACAAATAACAGGAAAATAATATTTTATGTTCGTGAGGCTTTAAGTAGACAAATTCTCAGTTACGAGAACGATTTCGACATACTAGAAAATATGCTTTCAAATCTAACTCACCTATCGTAATGTTCATTCCAGATCTAATACGCTCTGTCTATCGTAGTGGATTTAGTCTTAATAGGTCCAGATTCAAAATCCTCGAGCTTCGCTGACCTGATATTGACTTGTAAATCGCTAACTATTTCACAGATAGAAGTATAAGTTTTGTATAAACTACGTAATAAGAATGACGTCTAAGTTTTTTTGTATAATCGAAGAATAAAAATTTTCAAAAGATAGAAAACCATGCTCGAGGATAACAGACCATTAATCGTCGTAGATTCTATGAAACTAAGTCACTGTACCCGCTCTTTCTCTAGCTTCTAGCATAATGTATATTTGAGGAAAAAACACTTCGCTTTAGAATTCGTAAGTGATAACGCTAAGAGGAGAAGTGATTGTGGCTCAGTTCCATCCCAAAATTCGATTCTATCGAAGTACTAAGGTAACGTCGCATACTACTATAGGGCCTAAGTATAATTTAAACCTATTTCTCAACGGGAAGCACACTTTTATCTTAACGACTAACAACAATTAATAAAATCCGTATGATCTGTAAAGCTTTTGATTTAGATTCTCTATGCCTTTCTCTCTCAAGCTTCTAAACATTTAAGATTCGTTTTTAACCAAATTAATTTATGCTGCTCTATTTCCACAAATTATGAATCTTGAATCGATGTTTGATTCAAAAAAGTATTTCTCTTTCCAGAAATGAAATATTTTAGTCAATCAAAACTATTATTTCTTTCTCTGCATAATTTTCTCATTCCTTTCATCTCAAGAAAAATTAATTTTCGCTTTCTCCTTATATACCTTCTTTGCGTTGAATCCATGTTATGACATGTACGGTTTAAAAAAATACAAGTTTTGTATTTAAATATATTACATGTTACAATATTCATATTTAATAAAATCAACAACGAGAACGAATTATCCCCGTATAAAAATTTGCAATCTGTAATCTCTCATGACGTCTTTTACGGACCTGTTATTCGTAGTTTGGGAAATATTGTGTAACCCAAATGTCCACCGAAAGTAAAAGCAATTTTTCGAATCAATTGAAATGAATTTTTCTCAACAATGATACTTCATTTTGCTCAATTTTGTATGTGTATTCTGAATGTGCCTGATCAAATTTTATTTTTTATACTGTCCTAGACACTATTCAGAGAGGGCAGGTTTTATTCGAGATCTATTCATTGCTTTATAGAGCCATTTTTAAGGAAGAATGAATAATTTAGCACGATTAGCTTAATTTATTACATCAGAAGTAGCTGCGGAGAATGTTAAAGGTGTAAAACGTTGAAGAGGCACACTTTGTTGATTGAAAACTATTGTATTTCTGTAAATTAATCCTATTCACTTATTATGCGAAGTTAAGATTAGTTGCGGAACGACAAAAATGCCCTATAATGTCGCAGCAGTGTAGTTATATATAATATATAAGTTTTGAACTGTAATAAATTGAAAATATGAGTATATTAAGAATATATAGTAGAATTATATATAAAAACATACATATTAAGATTGAAATGACCTGTAATTACACGCATATGAAATACAGAAACATATTATTGATATCATCGGTTAATAATAAAAAATATAAAAGAGAAACTTATATTTTAAGAGTTTTTTCATTGAATATACCATCCCCGAATTTTATCAATAGAATTGTTTCTAATTTAAAAAACAGTGACTTTTATTGATTTATTTAATGAAGTTATTTATGCTTATGGATTAGAATAGCCTTAATTATTACAGTTTTCTCTTTTTTTGACAGCTCCTTATAAATAAATTAATTAATCAAATTAATGTATTCTTATGCATTTTTAATTGTTTAAACAATGTTTGTTTATCTTAACAATTTCATATTCATAAAATATCCCAAATTAAGGGTATTTTAAAAATGCCGTGGTCTATTTAATCAACCTGAAGCGTACATATTTTTATTTAAATTGCTTTTTATTATTTAAATAAATTTTGTTTAATCCAATTTTTGAACGAAAAAGGTTAGAAAGTCGTAATTTCCTGCTATTTTTTCAATAAGTTTCAAAATTTTTAGCCTAAATTTTACTTTTTTTCGAGTTACTTTTTATTGTTTAAACAATTTATTACCTCGTAATATCACTAATTAACGTTATTTTTTAATGCTTTAATCTAAATTATGAATGTGAACAGTGAATTTTTTCATTTTAGTTGTCTCTTTATTTCTCAAACAATTTTATAAAAACAAATAAAAATAACGAATGTATTCAAAAATTGGTCTTCACATTTATTTATTAGGCTATACAATAAAAAAATACCATTGATTTGCGATATTATAATTTGCGATATATAAGTTCCAGTAATGGAACTTATTGAAGAAAATAGTAATAGAAAACGTTCCTCTAGCTTTTCTTATCAAAAGTTTCATTTGAACAATAATACATTTTTAAAACAATATATAGACAACTAAAATGAAAAATTTAAGAATTAGGTCTAACACTTCAGAAAATAATATTTAAATGTAAGAAATTTTAATTAAATTAAAATCCTATTTAACTTCCAATAACCAAGTTAATATGCAGAATTACTTAAAATAAAACCAAGGATCTAACGACCAAATTTGGGCAACCACCATTAAATGTTTCTATTTTAATTTAAAAAATATAAAAATTGTTCATTCATTTTTGATATTATCAAAAAATAACTTCTTTAAACAAATAGAATTGTTTAAACAATACGAAGTAACTTATAAAAATTAAGATTTAGACTAATTGTTTGAAACTTGTTTTTAAAAACTCACAAGAAAGTACGTTTTTATAGCATTTTCTTCCAATAGTTAGATTTAAACAAAAAATAAATTGTTTAAACAATAAAAAATAACCAATATATGCAATCTTCAAGTTCATTAAATAATATCATTCATAAAATATTCCTATTTCGCAGTCTTCTATGGAAATAAAATTGTTCAAATATACACAAATTGTTTACACTATTATAAATTAATTAAAAGTGCATCAAATCTTGTCTTCTATTCAGGCAAGATTCTCATTGCACTTGCATGGGGTAGTTTTTGGGACACCGTTAAAGGGGCTGAGGAGGGTTTCAATGAAAACCTAATGATTGATTTGTATTTTTCAAAGATTTTTCTTGAGCTCATGAAAGTATTGCCTATACTTTCTCATAAATTGTAACGTTTTGAACTTGATATACAAAAATGAGTTTTTCCCAAGTTACCTCCCCTACTAAAAGAAACTACGTATATAAACCTGAAAAATAGGAGCGAGAGGGGCGCAAAAAAATTCCAAACTTTTTTTTTGCCACCCCAGTAAAACTACCAGTTCTTCTCTAGAAAAATATATTCCTTACTAATTATGAGGCATATTGATCCATAAATGTGAAATAGCACGAGAGTTCCACCAGTAGTCTTTTCTCCAAGTTATTTTCTCCAACGAAAATAGTTATTAATATCAGTCGATAAAGAAGAAGTATTCAAAACTTTAATAAAAAGTTTTGAGTTTAGTTACACAATTTACCATCAAAAGGCAAAGTCACTTGATATCCCAAGAGAAAAATGAATGCCCTAGGTAAGGAAGAAATTTTTAAAATAATCACAGATCGATGTGAAAACCCAACTGTTGGTAGAAAAGGTCTCAGAAATTTCTTATCAATGGCAGGCATGGTACAAATGTCTAAATACTTTTTGTACTCAACAATAAGCGCCCTCTGAACAACTAAGAGGATAACTACTTTTAAAAGCTCCTAAATTAATGACGATTCGTCAAGTATTTGTGTATCACTATATTTTTACATAGGGTTGGTTACAAGCGCTAAATATAGTTGGCGCTTTTGACGAAGAAAGCTATTTCTGGAGTCTGGAGTTTTAAGGAGTCTATTATCTCAATTATCAACTTGAAATATGCCTAGTGAGGTATGCAGTCACGAAATATTTGGAAACAATCCCTCAGAAAAGTTTGGAATAGAAATTAATTCTGAACCAATCCGAATTATTCTGAATGATTTCGAAATATATATCTAATCCAATGCGGATTAATGCGAATGAACCTAAAGAAAATTTTCAAGCCATCGAAATCTGTGCATCGATCCAAAGTTCAATGTGAAGCCACGTTTCAATGCTTTTTAATCCGTCAATACAAGCGACACGAATCCGACTTTGATTTTATTCAAATTGCAACCAAGTATAGAAACGGATTGAAATATGAAATATGAATCCGAATAAATCCATACTCGGATTAATTCAGATTAATTCAGGTAGCATACAGCCATACACGGATAAGAGAGGATTGGAAGGGACTGGAAGGTGGGTTTGAAATTTACTTTGTGTTGTTGATTCACGAATTGATTTGGATTGAAAAATTATATCGGGTTGACTTGGATCGGATCGGATACAGATTTCGCTATAATCCGGATTGGTTCGGTTCCAATTACTGTCCGAAAGCTGTCTATGAATGAAAAGCATGTCATCACATCAATATATATTACATATATTACACACTACTTTTCCGAGGGGCTATTAACTCTCGTATTTAACGTATCAAATCATTTTAAAGTTGTGCCTGTAACGTAACTAATGCTCGTAGTAATGCTGCTTAGAGTGTAGAGTATTCGAAATCAGTAGCCTGGACGTATAACGCCAGTTAAGAAAGAATCAGTGTAGCACAGTGCTGTAGAGTGAGAAGAAATAACGCGAATAGTGTTTAATAACGTACGACAACGCTGCAGTCATTGTGAGTTAGTGATAATTAGTGCGAACAAGATCGGTTAGTTTTGTTTGAACGAAGTAGAGTTCGGATGATGCCGTCCTGTTTCGCCACCGGTCCGGTAACACGTGATCACTATGACCGTGTGACATTATGTTTGCATTTTCACAACGTGCTTTTGCGTCGCCCTTTTGTGTAGCAACTGAGCTTCCTTGCATGCAGTTTTCATGATTGTGAATCGAAAATTTGGCTTTGTGAAGCTGAAGCCGGGAATTTCGTATCTTTGACTAGCACAATAATTTTAAACAATTTGAGTAAAAAAAACTATTTTTTTTTCTACGCGACAGTCCCAAAATTTTGAATTTATTTATCTTGTTTATCAAAATTTAAATTGTTATATTTTAACAAATATTATCAAGCACATATCATTTTCTTAAATATTCAAAGAATTTCAGATACTAAACAAAAATGACAGTCTGCAAAAAAGGATATTAAAAAAATGTTCAACTAAGTTTAATCATGACGATGATTTTTGCTAATTATTAAAAACATTTTTAAATTAAATGTCGTTCCTGCATTAACGCAAAGTAATTTTACCAGAAAGAAAAAATTTTATACTATAAATAACACTACTTGTCAATTCCCTTATTACATTTGTTTATAACAATTAAATGGATCAATAAACAATTGTTTGTATTCTGTAATTCGACATGCATCGATTTAAGATGATTTAAAGTTTATTTAAGCAGTTTTTGCAGCATGAGAAATTCGAGGAAAAATTCTCTTGTGAAAAAACTCTTTGTTTTCAAACTTTGGGTGAAAAAATTATTTTAAAAAATAAGCAAACAGAAATTTTGAGGTGAACTTTCTTGAAAATTTAATGCACTTTCATTATGGAAGAAAAATTGAAGATCGGGCCACAAGTGAAGGCTCTGGGCTTTTTAAATGAAAAAAGTGCATTTTTCCCCTCCACTGTCCCTCGGTTCTCGCAGGGCGTCGTTTAACGTCAGTTAGTGCGGTTAATGCTGCCTAACACACGTCTAACGCAAGTAGACTACTGGGTAGGGCGTTCTAAGAAAGAAATCAATGTCCAATAACGAAAATTCACTGCAGACAACGTAAATATCACATGAAATCGTCATTCAATGATTTCGTTTTGTCATCACACAATGACATGCTTTCCATTCATAAAGAGCTTACTCCCACAAAAAATTATAAAAACTAAAAATATATGTCTTTGAAATATTGAATGACGTTCTTATAATTAAGATCAAAGTAAATTATAATTGATGTAATATTTAATCTTGCTTGTATATCGTATCACTGATAATTATTACTGCGAAATTGATTCTATTCTAATCAATAAATCTATAGATTATATTAGAGCTCGTTTGAAATATGTAAAATTGATTACATTCTTATCATTATCATTAACTGTTATCATTAACTGTTATAATAAATTTTTTATTATAAAATAAATATTATTATAAAGATCACCAAATTTCACGAATTTGAAATGATAAAATATTCCGAGGGGCAATATTCACTCTGAAATCAGATGAATCTTTGCCGACGATTGCATTGTATTTCATGAGTTTATTTTTCGATTTCATACGATTGCTTCTTTCTTGTGAAACTGACTGCTCTCTACTCCGTCTGACTCCATCTGATTTTACGCTGACTGCTCAATGACTGCTCGCACGGGTCGCACTTACGGTTGCACTATGTAACGGCAGGGGCGGCGCAGCCAGCTTGCGTGAAACGGAGAAGATACAAAGGCCGTTTACACATTATTAGGAATTTAATTTTAAGACAGTATGGAACCCACTTTATGTCAGCAAGACGCTATGAAATATTATATTACCTCACTAGTAGCGTTAGGCACGTCTTTACAAGGTTATCAATGCCTGCATGACCACACTGATATAAATAGTATCATTGATTTAACCATACGATCGTAGGTTAAAAAAGTATGAGTATATTCTTAATATAACATGCGTACTTAACCATAAAGAATGCGAAATGCACTCACTGAAATATTGTAAATCCAACTTATTCACGCTCAGGTTATACCCTAAAGGGCAGTTATGCCCAAGTCGGGCAGTTCTAAATGGAAATGGGCAGTTCTAAAAGTGAAAATGGGTCGTTCTAAGAATTTGCTTCCATTTACTTAACAGAATTATACATAAAATAGAAAATTCGAAGGAAATTTATATCATTGCTATTAATAAATCGCAGCTATCTAAATAGATGTAAAAATACTAAAACATAACGATATTTCACAAAAACTAATATTTGTAGATGTTTGTTCGTACAGACTCTTATTTCATATTGTTTTCTTACGCATAAGTATAAAAGCTTTTCCCAAATTTTTAACATTAACAATTATTAGTTTTAATTTCAGTATAAGCGCATACATTAAAGACAGAAAAGTTTTAAGGGAAAAATTATGAGAAAAGTATTTAGTAAAACAAATCTGGGAAGCAAATACATTTTTTTTCTTATTTACTTACTGGCAGGTCGGCAGTTCTAAATTTTCCTTAGGGTATACCCTGAATACACGTATTGCTATTATATGAAATGTGTAACCATATTAAACATTTGTCTAAGCGAGCTATCTCTAAAATGTTGTCGTTTAGCAATACACTCTGTATGACTGATTTACCCGACTAACTTAGTTTTGTTTACTACAGGCGTATCGCTCTCGCGCCTGCGCATCTGTCTTCATAAGCAAAAAGAAGCGGATGGTCAAAACAAACATGGTCTATGGCTGCATCTATACCAGCAATCAAATATAATGAATCTAGTCATAAATATTGCTGTGCCGCCAATTCATTTCTATTAGTGCAGTTGAAAACCCCTAGCCGACCATGGTTTTTCAAGTCGCCCTGCGAACATTTAACTCCACATGAAGAGACGTGTGTAACACTGCGAGTGATGTACGATATTTGATTCCAACTCGTCATTTTATGAGACTGCAGGGCCGTCTAAAAAGTGAGTCATAAAAAAATACGACTAACGGGACAGTCATCTACTTGGCCTGTGGTTGGTAATCTCAACAGAGCAGTTAGAAAAAACATTGTGTCTTATTCAGTGGCCGTGTGTGAAACAACTTATTACACTTGTCGGTAAAGGGCTCATAACATGGTGGTTTTCAATACTAAAAACAGTGGCCGAGGCTTTTAAAGGTTCGCAGTCAAAGGTTCTTATGGGAAATTGCTTTATTTAAAGAGATAAAAATACTGCGTTTTAATTCTATAGACAAACAGTTTATTCAAATTGCAGAAGAAAGGTACGTCTAACTCATAA
>NC_046660.1:90069489-90075900 GCF_010883055.1 Belonocnema kinseyi
GTTTTAATGTACGCACTCTGATTTAAGGTAATTCTATCCTCATTCCTATCTATTTTTATCCCAACAAAGAGTTTAATTTCATTCAAATATGTCATACGAAATATATTCATTAAATAATTCTTGAAACTTCTCATTGTTTTGTCATTAGCAGGGGCAATTACTAAATCATCCACATAATCAATAAATTAAACTGATTTGAAAAAGCCATTATGAATCGGAAGCTTGAAATTCCAAATTCATCGTTTTTAATAGTAAAGATCCATTTACAATCAACTATATTTTTATTTTCAGGCTTCGTTACTAAAGTCCAGGTGTTATTAATTAAAAGTGAATCAATTTCATCTTTAATAGCTTTTTTCCACTCTATTCTATCAATTCTGTTTTCAATTTCATGAATTGAAGTGGGTATTTTACATAAAAGTGATTGAGCGCACATGATATAATCGTCTGATATATCATCTTCATTATATGATACATGAAAACGATTTTTAATCCTTTCACTCCTTCTAAGCTCAGAGAATTTTTCGACTTCTATTTGTTTATCTTGAGATGTTGACTCAGTGTGCAAATTTATATCTGTTTCAATTACAGATTTCTCAACCTCAGTACCTAATTTAGCAACTTTATTAGGATTAATTTTAATTCTTGATTCTAATGTACCTGATTTATCAGTATCAGATTTATGAGACTTTTCAACTGATTTTGACAGAATGTCATATGCATCAGTTACATTTTGGGAGTTTTCTGAATTAACCCCTTCAGGTCTTACCACAGGCCTGGACACCAAGAAATTTGTCTCATCAACAATAACATCTCGAACTACACAGAACTTTCCACTTTCTACGTCCCACACTTTATAACCATTTGGTTCATACCCTACTAATATACCCTTCCAGGATTTTTCATCAAATTTGGTCTTTCTGGTTTTATTATGTACATAAACTGTAGAACCAAAAACTTTCAAATATTTTAATTGAGGTTTCTTTTCATGCCACAATTCTTATGGTGTTTTACTATATTTCAAAGCTTTAGTTGGTGTTAAATTAATTAACAAAGTAGCAGTTAGAACCGCTTCTCCCCAAAAACATTTTTCTAAACTAGCACCAAAAATCATGGAACGGGCTTTCTCCGTTATTGTCCTAATCATTCGTTCTGACACACCATTTAACTGTGGGGTTCGTGGAATTGTCAAGTGTTAACTAATACCTTTTTGCACACAAAAGTCTTTCATCTCATTTGATAAATATTCCCTTCCATTATCACTATACAAATGAAATATTTTTAAATTAAAATGAGTCTCACTTTTTGCAATAAAATCTTTAAAAACTGAGAAAACATCTGATTTATATGCAATTAAATATGTAACACAATAGTGAGTAAATTCATCAACAAAGATCACAAAATAGTTTTTATTATCAACCGTTGAAGGAGTGACTGGACCGCAAACATCAGAATGAACAATAAATAACGGGCGTTTCACATAAGTTTTATCTCTAGACTTCTCAAAAGGTAATCGTGCTTGTTTGCCATTAATGCACGCTTCACACACATTATCGTTTGGAATCACATGATCATTTTGGCTCATGTCACTTATTATTTTTTTATTTTTTTATTCTATAAATTTTGATCTTCCAAGATGACCCAAACGTTGATGCCATAATTCATAATTACTACATATGACATTATTTGCCTGATTCTTATCGTTTATCATATTATTTTCAACAACAAAAACGACACTTATTAAATTATTCAATGGCTTACCTTTCATCAGGACCTTACTGTCTTTTATTATCTGAACTCCACCTGTTTTATTACATACAACTTTCATACCAGCTTGTTGTATTTTTAGTACTGAAAGTAGATTATTTGGAATGTAAGGACAATAGAGCACATTTTCCAGAACTCCTGGGATGCCCAAATTAGTTGTGACCTGGATTGTTCCCTTCTTTGTCGCACTTATGAAGGATCCATTTTTTTGCAATAGAAATCTTCATAGGAGTTGCAATTCAATGAAGCTGTGGAACAAATCATCCCTCTTGACAATATGATCCGAAGCGAATGAATCATATGTTGTAGGAAGAGTTAGAAGTAGATGAGACACCTTGTCAGTTTCATCTAATTTAGCACCTGCTGCTGAAAGCTCAGTAATCAAATCGTCGAAAACTGTGAAATGTTTGATCAATTTTGTATCACCAGTCAATTTTAATCCGAGTAACTTCTTTCTAAGAGCTAACTGAGTAGCAAGGCTTTTGCGTTCATAAATAACATCTAAATTACGTACTATTTCTTTCGCAGTACACTCTGCCTTTGCAAAACCGAGAAACGAGTCAGATAAGTACTCAACAATTACATTTTTGGCAGTTCTCTCGGCTTTATTCCACTCATCATTCGCATTATCCGGAATTTCACTATCGAAAACTTTAATTACGTCTAACTCAGTTAACAATGCACGTATTCTAAACTTCCAAACACTATATTCTTCTCCATCAAATGGTTTGATGTTCCTTTTCATTTTTAAACTTTCCATTGTCACTTATCACGAAAAAAAAACTTCACAAAATTGTAAAATCTTCACAGTTTCTTTACAGTTTCATCACTTCAGATTTTTATTTAAATTAATCAAAATATCGCGAATTACTGGGACCATAACCTATGGGAAATTGCTTTATTTAAAGAGATAAAAATACTGCGTTTTAATTCTATAGACAAACAGTTTATTCAAATTGCAGAAGAAAGGTACGTCTAACTCATAAGAGTGAAACAAAACGACTGTCGACTAAGGTCCTAGACTTAGGTCATAAAAATGTCCAACTCACGCGCTTTTTAAAACAGTCAGTCCTGTACTCCAGATCATGGCATTCGTCACTTCACACCAAAACCATAAAACTAAACACTTACTTCTCTATGCATTCTTAGAATCGTGAGAGGAGATTAACTTTTGCTTTACAATCTCATGCATTCCAATATTCTTTCTAATACTCAACAGTTCTCACAAAAATTTTTTTGGTTTTAAAGGTTATAAGATGATACGCATCTTACTTATTTGCCCAAAACAGTTTTTTTGTGATATTATGAGTATGTAAATTCAAAAAAAAAACGCAGATTATCGGAAAATAGTCTCAATTTTTGTTAAAAGTGTGATGTTTTTTGATATGGTATAGTCATTTATATTTTTCTCTCTGACTCCAATATAATTTCCGGTCCAATTTCCAAGTTTATTAGTAAATTTTAAAAAGCTTAAAAGGACAAAATAGCGGTGTTTTTTCTGAAAATATTCAGTTCATTTATTCAAAATTCCATCGTTTTCTTTCTCTTGATTTTTCTCATAATATATCTGCACCTGCGCCCCCCTTCCCCATTTGGAGACACTTTATGTACAGCGGAATTAATGGCAAGTTCGAAGTCTAGATAATCTGTTTTAGGATCAAAGACCATATTTAGTTTTGTACATTGTGATATTAAATAGGAAAATTCTGCTGCATAGGAATCAATTTGTTTACCATTAGGCAGGAAAGACGCGAGAGGTATGTACAAATTATTATGCAATCCAAAACTTGTAAAAACTTGACCGAACTGTTTTTTGGAAATTCGATGATTTAACCTCCACTCCTTACCACCCCAGCCCCTTAATCTATTCATGAGCTTATTCATTGGGTGGCAGAGTGGAAGGAGAAACGTCGAGATGAAACTCAACCAGGGTAAAAGTAACCGCGGGCCGCAATTTGGATATTTTCCTGACCACGGGCCGCAACTAGGTTAACGGCCATTGGAAAGGGTCAAATTGACCCGGAATAACATTCTAGGGTTAACCTATAGTGTGATATATCTAGAAAAAAAGGTTAGATACATCAAAATGTTTCAGGTAAAAGTTGTAGGGGGCAAAAGGGATTACGCAAAAGTTAGTAATGACTTTGAAGTTGAATTCGGTTTTCAATGTCATTTAGAGGTTTAAGTGATTTTTTAAAATAGAAACCGTTATTTTGTCCCCGGACTGGAAAAGGCGGGGAATGATCATTTCGTAAAAATCATAGCAAGGTCGAATGAAGGTCAAATATGCCAAAATGGCTGAATTTTGTTGTATTTTTGAATGTCCTGTATCTGTATAATTAACTATTAGTTGCATGCACAGATGTTGGTTAGTTTCAGATTATTTCCAGAATGCAAAACATATATACAGAGGGAATGTGCGAGGGCTGTCCCAAAAATATCCGACCTACGTTCATGTACTCGCGCGGAGAGACGCAAGCGACCTTTCGAGGGTACGAACGTCACCAGCAACTCCTAACCTTCTCGTCAGTAGCCCGAGGTACCGATAAAACCACTTAGTTTCCGCGCAGCGTGTATTTGTTTACATAGACTTTTTTGTGTTCCTCGCAATTCGTTTATTGCTAAAAATGACAGAACGAACCGAACATCGAAATTGAATAAAATTTTGCTTTAATCTCGGTAAAAGTTGTGCGGAAATTATTGAAATGTTGCAAAAGGCCTGTAAAGATGAGTGTATGAGCAAACCACAAATAAAGAGTGGTATAGGCGGTTCAAAAGTGGCCGCAAATCTGTTGACAGTGATCCTCGTTCTGGCCGACTTTCGACGGGAACATCGTCGGATAATGTCGAGCGTGTGCATGTCGCAGTTCCACAAGATCGTCGTTTGACTGTGAGAGAACAAGAAGATGAAATTGGAATAACAAAAAGTACTATTTGGCGAATTTTTACCGAGAGTTTGTGAATGACTCGTGAGTGTGCAAAATTCATCCCGAAACTGTTCAGAGACCAACAAAAAAAACCTTCGATTATAAGTCGCTCAGGACAATCTGGAAATTATCAATAGGGGTGAAAACTTTCTTCAAAAAGTTATTACTGGTAATGAAATATGGGTTTGTGGTTATGATCCTGAAAAAAAACAACTACCTTCGCAATGGAAGCTTTCATCCGAGCCTCGGCCGAAAAAAGCCCGTCAAAGTCAAAGCAACATCAAGTCAATGTTGATTGTTTTTTTTCAATTATGAGTGCGTTGTGCATCACGAATATGCTCCCACAGGCCAGACAATCAACAAAGAGTACGACGTTGAAGTTCTGAAATGATTGCGTGATGCAATCAGGAGAAAACGATCGCAACTTTGGAATACCGGTGACCGGTGTCTTCATCACGACAATGCTTCAGCGCACGCATCGAACCCTGTGCAGCAGTATTTATTGAACAACAGTGTTGCGCAGCTCCGCCAGCCCCCATAGAGTCCGAATATAGCTCCCTGCGACTTTTGGCTGTGTCCTCGATTGAAAATGCCACTTAAGGGACATCGATTCGACGATAAAGAGACTGTTGAAACTAATGCGACGAATGCACTAAAGGCGATTCCGAAGTCGGACTTTCAAGAGTGCTTTAATAAGTGGAAATATCGATATGAGCATCTTGCTCAATCAAATTTGGACTAGTTTGAAGGATGCCACCCCCCGGATGACGAAGAATAAATGAAGCGCCGAGAAATCGAGGTAGGCCGGTTACTTTTGGGACAGTCCTCGTATATGCCATACATGTGCAAAAATACACATGAATGATAATGTTGTAATATGGTTAAAGAGCGTATTAAAATCGTGAAGTACTGATTTAAACAAAAACAGTACTATAGATTCGATCAACTAAGGAGCGAGGAAAATTCAAATTTGATCATGTACGTAGGTAGCTTTCTTCATTGTTTTGTAAAGCTACACGGAAAAAATTTGGTTAAGAAACTTTACCGAACTTTCAAGTATAATTGGGATACATGGACCAAAAGGAGAATTTTTGACATTATTGTATTAATTTGTGTCTTGTGAAATGTTAAATAAAATATGACAGTTCGGTAAACTCTAATAACGCAGATTGCTGATCAATCTCTCTAGCAATCACCCCAAGCGAAGAACCTCACGAACTCGTTATGTAAGATTCCCCACTTGGGTCCATTAATAGCCAAGGTCTTTGTTTCAGGCGTCATTCCGTCTACTGACACTCTTTTTATTAACTATTTGCCGCCATACTTTCCTGTCCTGGCATACTTTTCTAGCTTCTTTTATGTCCATGCATTTTTTCATGCAGGTTCTCATGTTTCTGTGACTTCTTATGTCTCTTCTAAGTAGTGTCATTCCCACATTCTAAACATTCTTTCCGCGGTCTACCTCTGGGCACGCTAACATTTACTTTACCTTGATACACTTGTTTCGTTAGTCGTTCATTTGGCATTCTCTTAATATGTCCGAACCATCTTAACCGATTTCTTTCCCATGTGTCTACTAGAATCTCTTCTGCACCACATTCTTTTAGATTTATCGCGTTACTTACTTTGTCCATTAGGGTTTTCCCGCTTATTATGCGCATGAATCTCATGTCAATTGCGTTAATTTTACTCTTATCTTTTTCTTGATAAGTCCATG
>NC_046660.1:90076000-90084572 GCF_010883055.1 Belonocnema kinseyi
CAACTTGTTCAATACTCTCATCATTTAATAAAATATTGCATAGTGTTTTCTCACTCTTTCCTTCGAACACCATAGTTTTTGTTTTATTTGCGTTAATTTTGAGGCCCATGTTTCGAGATCCACACCCTCTTCGTCGAAGAGAGCCATTCTTAAACACTTGTCCATAAATAATATAAATAACCATGAAAACATAACGCATCCTTGTCTAACTCCTTGAATAATATCGAAACAGTCACTCAGTTTCCCATTCACTCTTACACTCGCTTTGCTACCTGTATATATTGTTTTTATAGTTTGTAGGATCCATCCATTGACTCCATACTCTTTCAGGACTTCCGAAAGTTTACTTCTATCTACCTTGTAAAAAGCTTTTTCTAGGTCAACAAATGCACAGAAGACTTTTTTTCCTACTCTCAAACTTTTTTCTGTTATTTGCATTAAGCTAAATATTTGATCGTGTAATTATTGAAAACTATTCTTTCACTCATTCAATGCTTGTTTCATGCTTATTGAGTAATGTTTGCAAATGTAAAGTCAAGCAAACTTTAAATTATGCAATGACAATAATTCCCTCAAAATCAGTTACAGAATGATAAATTTTGGGTATTCTTTGTAGGTAAAAAGTGTATGATTTACTTAAATGTTTGGTAAAGTTTTAAATGAATTCTAGAGAAAAATTAATTTTGGTTAGGTTACAATCTCCTACATATTTTATGAAAGTTTTCCACTGTGAGCCAGCTTTTCATTTTTGCTACGTTAAACATTTTCTCAAGTTATGTGTGTTATTCATATTTTCATATACATAAGTTTCATGCAATATAATTAATAAATCGTGCAAAGCGTAGTAGCTTGCATATTCGATTAAATTCCTGACATTTTAACCTACTTTAATTTCAGAGATTTTACATAAACTTAATTTTCAGATTTTTAATGCCTAATTTTAATGGCTTGAATATTTTACATCAAAAAGATTTTAAAAAAATATACGATCCAAACATTTGAAATATTAAAAATTAAATAATTTAGGGTTTTAAGGTTAGAAAATTTTAATAAAAAATCATCCAATGTTTTTATTAACTTCTCATAAATTTAAAAACCCGCTCATCAATTTAATGTTACAATAAAAAATTTTGCTGAAACGGGCTCTAAATATTTTTTGTACGGCCATGATGTACTCGTATTATAACTTTATAGTCGAGATTTTTTCCGGTATCCCAACTGTTAGGTTAGCCGTGAGGCTAACGTCGTCAGCGATGGAACGCGGTAAAAAGTCGGTTAGGTGGTTCGAAACCCGTCGCAGCGTTTTCGATTTATAATAGCGTTAATATTGTTAAAAGCGTGCGAGTGTGTCGTATGGAATGTATTGTAATGTAATGTAATTGTTTAAGCTAAATTGTGTATGTGTATGTATAAGAAATCGTATTCTGATTGTCTGTGACTGACTAATGTGTATATATACAGGGTGTCTAAAAAGTCCCTGGACGGTTGGATATTTCCTCAGGTAAAATATTTTTCAAAAAAGTAAAGGTCATTCCTGAAGTAAATTTAACGAGGAATTCAATAGTGACCTTCATTTTGACCTTGAAGTTGACCTTCATGGCTTTTGAAGGGCAACTTTGTTTTTTGAAATGGAAACTCTCTTTTTTACATCTGCAATCGATAGAGCGAAAAATTCTACGTTCAAGTACATACCCAAGTCATAAGTTAATTGTAACGGTCAAGGTCAGTTAGAGGTTATTTGAAATTAACAAAGTTTTCCAAGAGCTCAGTGTAATTCCTGAAGTAAATTTCAACGAGAAATTCATTGGTGAGCTCTGTATTGCTCTTGGTTACAGCATTTTGAATATTGTAAAATCATTAGGAAATTTTTCATTAAAAGTTCCAGGTGCTCTGGTGACGTTCTGTTCCTCCCCGAAGAGTTATACAGTCCTATACCCTTTTGCGATACATAAGTCAATACCTAAGGCGATACCATAAGTTCTATACCGTTTTTCCATACGAATATTACGAATCGAAACTAAATTTACGTATTACGAGTGCATACTTACTATCTTTCGCTAAAAGATTATTATGGCGCAAGCTAAACTTTCGGAACGAGAGAGGGTATCTGTATTAATGATGCTCTTGTGATCAAGTTCGTTTGCTTTTTAATCGCACTTTTCGTAATGAAGAAGGGTTAAATCCGGTCTCAAAATGAATAATTGAAAGAACTATAAGGCGCTTTATGAACCATGGATCTATCAAGGACCTTCAGAAAACTGGTCGGCCAAAATCTGCAGGATCTGAGGAGATGCAGATGGACATAGCCCAAGCATTTGTTGAAAACCCACACCTTAGTTTGCGTCGAGCTAGTGATGGGCGTGACGTTGCTCCTGAGACAGTGCGAAATATTTTAAAAAGCATTAATTTCCATCCTTACAAAGTCCATCTGGTACAAGAGCTCAATGAAGACGATCCTGATCGTCGGGTTGAATTCTGTGAAATTATGATGGACAGAATTGATAGAGATCCGCTTTTCTTGTTCAATACAGTATTTTCAGATGAATCTACTTTCACTTTAAAAGATGAAGTTAACAGGCAAAATTGTAGATATTGGTCCGACACAAATCCTGATTGGATGTTAGAGAGTCACACACAATATCCACAAAAGATTAATGTTTGGGCCGGTATCTTTAATGATACATTGATAGGCCCTTTCTTCATCGATGGTAATCTCAGTGCCCATGCATATGAAGAGCTTCTCAGAAACCAAATTGTACCAAGAATAATGACGGTAGGGAGGTTCGAGCATATTTGGATACTCAGTTCCCTCAAAGGTAGATTGGAAGAAGGGGTAACATCGAGTGGCCTGCCAGATCTCCTGATCTGACGCCTCTCTACTATTTTCTTTGGGATTATTTAAAGAGCAAAGTATACTAAACGCAACCGTAAAGCTTAGACGAATTGCAGAATCGGATTCTGCAACAGGCTACTTTGATTGATAGGGAGATGATTCGTAATGCTATAACTCATTTTTACAATCGCATAACTTTTTGTCAAGAAGCTGAAGGTTTTCAGTTCGAACATCTTCGCTGAAGCGTGAGAGGCAAGAGGACTCACGCTAATCAAGCACCTCGAAACGTGAGAGGCAAGGGGACTTAGGCTAATCAAGCCCCCCGAAACGTGAGAGGCAAGGGGACTCAGGTTTATCAAACACCCCAAAAGGAACAGAATTTAATACTGACTTCTTGGAAAACTTTGTTAATTTCAAATAACCTCTTACTGACCTTGAACGTTATAATTGACCTATGACTTGGGTACGTATTGGAACGTAGAATTTTCCTCTCTATCGATTGCAGATGTAAAAAAGGGGGTTTCAAAAAAAAACAAAGTTGACCTTCAAACAGACATGAAGGTCAACTTCAAGGTCAAAATGAAGGTCACCATGGAATTCCTACTTGAAATTTACTTCGGGAATTACACTGATCACTTGGAAGACTTTGTTAATTTCAAATAACCTCTAACTGACCTTGAAAATTACAATTGACCTATGACTTGTGTACGTACCTCTACGTAGAATTTTCCGCTCTATCGATTGCAGGTGTTAAAAAAGGGAGTTTCCAATTTAAAAAATAAAGTTGACTTTCGAAAAGCCATGAAGGTCAACTTCAAGGTCAAAATGAAGGTCACCACTGAATTTCTTGTTGAAATTAACCTCTTATATTTTCTACCCAGTCCTGGACCGCGTTTTACCCTACTTTTTATTAATCTTTATCGAACGTTTTATATGTTTTACAATTATGTCTATTAAAATGTCAACTACTAAGTACAGTATTAATAAAATTACAGTTCGGTAGACATTAATAGTAATTTGTCACACTTTCATGTTTGTGAATAAGGCATCACCGAATTTCTTTTTACCGAACTAGAAATAAAACTTTATCAAAGTGTCCATATATCCCGATTTTACCTAACTGAGTTTGGTAAAGTTTCTCGATCTATTTTCCTCCATATAGTGCAATATTTGTGTGAGACATTTTTTTATTTGTTTTGTGCGGGGTCCTTCGAAAGGATTTTCAAAATTGTCAAAAAAGAATCAGTAAGATTTTAAAGTAGTTGTCTTCAACTTTAAAGGATGTTTAGGTAATTTTAGAAAAATGTTTAATAATTTATAAAGTGGGAAAATTTGAAATCATTTTTAATTTAAAAACATAGTTTTAAAAAAATATTTTTAAATATTTCAAAAGAAACACGGGTTTTGATCAATGACTAACAATAAGACAAGAATTAATTTCTGACGGCATAAAATGAATTTATATTTGAATAAAAAAATTTTCAGTCAATAAAAATTATAATCGTTCCATTTTTAATGTTAATTAATGGAATATGGTAGCTAGGATTTAAAAAGTTTAAATCTTCAAACTGTACAACTCATAAAAGTTTAGATTTTTTAATCTCACAACTTGACGGCATTCAATTTAAAATTTTTCAATTCGTGACTGAGCGTGACAAGGGGTGTGGGAGGGGGGGGGTAAAAAAGCTTTAAATAAAGCGTGACATCATATGTGAACGCTCCCTATGAAGTATTTTATAGTTAATTCAATATGATACGTACAGCCATTTTATTTGAAAGATTTTATACTATGCCTTGGTTTCCGAGAAAAATCACCCTATTTTCCCTGTTTTGACAGCATTTTGTACTTTGAGGTGTTTTAAAATATTACATTTGTATATTTTTGTTTTATTTAAATAGTTTATCAAATGAAATCGAAGAAAAAGTTTTTATTTAAAAGGGTTCAAGCTTTGTGTGGTGATCTGCGACGAAGAGGTGGACGGGTGGAAACTTTTTTCACAATAACGACACGTGATTTTGTAATGCATGAAGTGGTGAATGTTACAGACATTGGCTTGTAATTTACTTTGCTTCAATGGCACTCAATTATCATGATGATATATCGTAAATTTGCATACCATAATCTACTATGAATTTTTTTTTAACTTTTAATTTCAAACGAGACATAGCACAGTAAACCCCAGAAATAAATTTTATCTTTCAATAAGATAAAAACGTTGCAGCACGTTTATCTAATGAAAGATAAAACTTATCTGGAAAAAGATAAAATTTATTTTACGAAAGATAAAATTTATCTGACTTAAATATTTTTTGACATAGGTTATATGTCAAACGGCTGCGCCTATGTTCACAGAAAAAATGCCCTTGATAAATTTAAAAATCCTCGTGGCATTCAATTTTAAATATTCTCACTTTATTTCACTAATCTTAAACCCAAAAATCACTCACCTACACTTACTGAATACACAGTCTTCACTTCGGTCAGTTTATAGCAAATAGTGTTTGTTTACAATTTTTAAAGTCTACATCAGGGTCGATAGAAAAATAAATATTTGTTCAACAAAAGTAAGGGACATTTTTTATGTGAACATAGACGCACTCGTCTGACATATAAACTATGTCGAAAAAATATTTACGTCAAATAAACTTCATCTTTCGTAAGATAAATTTTATCTTTCGTTAGATAAACGTGCTGCAACGTTTTATCTTATTGGAAGATAAAATTATTCCTGGGGTTTACTGTGAGCTTGTAATAACTATACACCTAAGGGCTTCAATGTTATTAAATTGCATTATATACAAATGTTCCTTAAATTTTTTCTATAAAGAAATATATTGAAATATAGATATGATCAAATTTGAATCGACTAAAGATAGTGCGAAAATACCTCATTGAAAGTTCCAGAGCAGGAAATCAGAGGAAAACTCACAGGAACATTTCAGCATTTGACCGAAAGGTCGGGAATGTAGCATTGGGTGAGAATATACAATGATGCTTAAAGTTAACCTCAATTGTTACGAGAGACAATTCTCCAAATAAATATAAAAAGCAATGGTAATGGTCTGGTTGCTATCTTGCAATTTTGTATTTGTTTTCCTTTCACTTTGAGAATATTTCTTCTCCCTGTTGCTCAATTTGATTCACGACATACAAGTTATTTTATTTTGGATTTATTAATACTAATTTTTGAATATGCAAATACGGATATTTAAATAATAATATATATCTACATTGTTCCTGTTCACCAACGTGGAAAGATTCTCCGGAAAGTGCTCCACGGAAATTCCAGCTGGAAATTTTTCGAAAATTCCGGTTGGAAATTCCGTTAAATTTCCGTAGAAATTCTAATAACTTTCCGTCCGCAATTCACAGCCTGTAATTTACTCTAGAAATTCATATACAAATTTTCTATCAGTAACGCTACCCCAGGTCGACTCCAGTAGGTCACGACCGTCCTCCCAACAAATTTAGTTTGTACCACGTGCAAAAAATATTTCTTCCTCGAGGAAGTTAATTTCTAAATGAACCTTAAAGGCAACAGCCAATTTTTTTATGACTCGTAATTAGGCAATAACCTCCAAGTGCACCAGGTGAAAAATACATCTCCCTCGAAGAAGTTGAGTTCTAAATGCTCTTTGGCGGCAACCAGCCAAATTCTTTCATAATCCGTCACTATACAATAACTTCCAAGTGCACCAAGGGTAAAAAATACATCTCCCTTGGGAAAGTTGAGTTCTAAATGCACCATGGAGGCAACCATACAAATTCTTTCATGGTCCATTACTATGAAAGAACCTCCAAGTGCACCAGGTATAAAAAAATACATCTCCCTCGGTGATGTTGAGTTCTTAATGAACCTTGGAGGCAAACAACCAATTTTCGTCATGAGTCGTCATTAGACAATAACCTCCAATTGCACCAGATGTAAAAAATACGTCTTTCCCTAGGAAGTTAAGTTCTAAATAAACCCTGGAGGCTACCAGATAAATTCTTTCATGGCCTGTTACTATAAAATAACCGGCAAGTGCACCAGGTATAAAAAATACATCTCCATCGGTGGATTTAAATTCTAAATGAACCTTGGAGACAAACAACCAATTTTTGTCATGACTCGTCATTAGACAATCACCTCAAAGTACACCAGGTGTAAAAAATACATCTCCCTCAAAGAAGTTGATTTCTAAATGAACCTTGGAGGCAACCAAACAATTGTCATTGTAGAATGACGATTCATGAAAAAAATTGGTTGTTTGCCTCCAAGGTTAATTTAGAGCTCAACTTCCTCGATGGAGATGTACTTTTTACACTTGGTGCACGTTAAGGTTATTGTACAATAACGGATTATGCGAAAATGTGGTTGGTTTGCTCTAAGGTCCATTTAGAACTAAAGTTCCTCGAGAGAGAGAGAGAGAGATTCTACGCCAGGTGCACTTGAAGGCTATTGTATAATGATGAGTCATAAAAAAATTTGGTTGGTTGCCTCCAAGGTTCACTTAGAATTTAAATTCCTCGAGGAAGATGTATTTTTTACACCTGACGCACTTGGAGGTTATTGTATAGCAAAAGATCATGAAGAAAATTGGTTAATTGTAAAATGATTTGTTGAAACAAATCAACCCTTTCTTCGACCGTTGATATTTAGATATTTAAATTGATATTTAATATAATATAAATTTAATAAAGTTGATATTTAAATCTACGATTATAAATCAAGAAAATTGGTTAATATCCTCCAAGGTTCACTTAGAATTCAAATTTCTCGAGGGAGATGTATTTTTTACACCTGGTGCACTTAGAGGTTATTGTATAGTGAATGATCATGAAAAAATTTGGTTGGTTGCCTCCAAGATTCATTTAAAACTCAACTTCCTCGACGGAGATGTATTTTTACACCTGGTGCGCTTGGAGGTTATTATATAGTGATAGATCATGAAAAAATTTTGTTGCTGTCCTCCAAAGTTCACTTAGAATTCAACTTCCTCGAGGGAGAAGGATTTTTTACACTTGGTACACTTGGAGGTTATTGCCTAATGATTAGTCATGGCAAAAATTGGTTGTTTTCCCCCAAGGTTCATTTTAATGTCAACTTCCTCGAGGGAGATGTATTTTTTACACCTGGTGCACTTGGAGGTTATTGTATAGTGACTAATCATGAAAAAATTTGGTTGGTTGCATCCAAGGTTCATTTACAACTCAACTTCTCCGAGCGAGATGTATTTTTTACATCTGGTAAACTTGGAGGTTATTGTATAGTGAGGATTCATAAAAGAATTTGGCCTGTTGCATCCAAAGTGCATTCAGAACTCAACATCCTCGAAGGATATGTATTTTTTACACCTGATGCACTCACAGAAAAATGCTGGTGTTAAATTTGTTGCAGCTTAAATTTCATTGGGCTCCCAATGATCATTTGAGAGAGATTTCAAGTCAGAGCTGCCAGATCGTGGATGAAATTTACCCCCACCATACCTACCGTTTGGGAGCCGCAAAACCGAAGATGCATGATTACAACTGTGAGTTCGTATGTAAGCCGAAAATGCACAATTCGACTTCGGAGTTCTGCTATACGATGATTGCCGATCTGAAGGCTTCGGAAGACTTCGGTGGTCTTCTATTTATATCTTGCTCACCATTTGAAAGAAATTGAAGAAATTGGCGATTTGGATGTTTTGAGTGATTCTTAATTTCATGCATGCGTCGATTTTCAGTTTATGTTTTCCAGGTGTACATAGTATGGA
>NC_046660.1:90084672-90097319 GCF_010883055.1 Belonocnema kinseyi
TTTGAAGTCATGGGAATAGTAAAGTGAAGAACGGGAACGGGAAACACAAACCGAATATATAGCAGGTTATGGCTTTTTATACGATCAGTAGTAGGACTCCGGACTGTTTCGCAGTCGAAAATCTAACGGACTTCTTTTTCCATCGACGAACGTTAAAAACAGAGGTCTATTCATTTTTCAGCTTTTGACACGGTCTCGGACTCCCATCGCAGTTTCACCAAGCACAATTCCTAGAGAGAAGTGCTGCGCGAACACAAACGTAGTGAACAATGAGGTTAATCTAAGTAAATTTTTTATGGGTCAAGCGACGAATTTTATTCCTATCGAGCTAAGGCTTCGCTGGTGGAAGTTGTGAAGAAAATTTAGGTCCGCGCAATAAAAAATGCAAATATCGCGAATATCTTGAAAAAGAAGGACATCAGACAAAAAAGAAGGACAGAAGGACAAACATGAAAAAAGAAGGACATGTCCTTCCAAAGAAGGACGTCTGGTCACCCTGTGTCAAAGCAACTATTCGCTTTGCGATATTAACCTAAATAATTGTTAATAAGGAAACCAATTGAAACAATATTTACCTAATTTCCAAATTTCTTTCATTTAATAGGGCGTACCAGTCACTTAGAATAAAATTATAACTTCCTAATGCAACTTCCAAAAGTTAGGTTAGTCATGACCGTCGACATTTAAACTAAAGCCGGGATGTATAGCAAAAGTCATGACCGTCTACATATACAATAAGGTATTTTCACTCCAATCACTAGCTCACTTCACTTCGTTGAATACTGAAGGAATAACAATTGACCAAATGGATGGGAATCGGTTAATTTTTGCTCTATTTTTCTAATATCTTCGTAGAAAGTAATTTTTCTGTATAAGTGCAAATGAAAAATAGTTTTTCTTTTTTAGGGACTATTTAATGCAATAATAAAATGATAATAATTTTCATTCATGCATGCATTAGGGCTGAGCGCTGGTTGTCTACCCTTTGAAGCGCGATTCAAAATTACATTGAAAAAAATTCTTGTAATTAAAATAAATAATTATCAAAATATACACACGAATGTATACAAATTGTATAACTTTTGATTTCAGACAAAAAAAAATTTTTATAACACATACATTTGATGAATAACAGTTTATTTTCATTGAATTTGAAAGACTGACTAATATTTGTCAAAATATTTGTTAATCGATACATTTTTTTAAATACCATATGATATTTCAGCAGCTTTATACATAGAAGCTAATTGCAGAATATAATAGTGATAATATTTGAATAATTTTAAAACGAAATTTCAGATTGTTCTTTTCGATTGAGACGTGACAAAACGACGCTTGAAATAAAGAAGAAAAGAAAGCAGAACTACAATGCAGTCGTGATAATTTATGTATTTATAGTTTATATACTTATATGAATTCCCAGAAAAATAAATACAAAATATTAAAAACTTATAAATAATTATTTTCAATCACTTTTCCAAGAAATTTCTTTTTAAATTGAATGTTTTGTAAAATATAATTTGGTCTTTGGAATTCACTGAAAATAAATTGTTATAAATATAATATATGTGTTGTATTTTTTTGCCTGAAATCAAAGTTACACAACTTGTATATATCCTTGTGTGTATTTTAATAATTATTTACTTAAGTTACAAGAATTGTTTTTTAATGTAATTTTGAATCGTGCGCCAAGTGCGGCCAATGAGCGGTCAGCCATAACGCAAGCGCAATAGCTCAGGTTGCCAACATTGGCATCATTGGTCCACAGTACAAACCGGAAAAATAAATAAAATCAGCCGGCAGGAAAAAGTCGGGATATGAAAGCCTCAATATGGTATTTTCACTTCAACCATCAGCTAACTTCACTTTGTTAAAAGCTGAGGGGGAAAAATGGATCAAAATTTTATTTGTCTAAAATATTTGTAATTAATCATCATTATTATTATTTTATTATTTCATTAAATAGTAATTAAAAAATAAAAACTATTTTTTAACTTCACTTATATAGAAAAAATTACCTTCTACGAAGATGTTAGCGAAATAGGGCAAAAATTAACTGAATCCCATACATTTGGTCCCTTTTTTACCCCTCAGCAATCTACGAAGTGAAGTTAACTGTTTATTGAAGTGAAAATACCTAATAAGCTCTTATATTATCAGTTTGAATGTTCCCGCTGCTATATTTGAAACATTGCAATGTTTCACGAAACTCCCAATGTTTCATGAAACTTTTTATCAGGCTAAAGTTTCATGCAAATTTACATCCCTACTCATCGCAAAAAACAAATTTCTCTTTTTATTATACAATGACACTAGCCACTACAAGATTATATATCTAAGATACTTTTAAACTTCCGCAGAAAATCTAGTGGAAATTTGTTCGAACGACCAGGCATCAATTTCAATGCAGACGGTCACAACTTAGTTTGTACATCCCGGCTATGGTGGTTTGAATCTCATATAGTAGGTTTTGACTAACCTAACATTTGGATATTACATCACGCCAAGTACTATTTTTATTCCAAGACTATTTAGTCGCTGGTCAATGAGAGGAAATAAAAAGTTAGATAATAATTATTATAACTTACCTGCTTATTAACATCTGTTTCACTCAAATAACGACCGACAAAATGATCTTGACAGGTGACTTACAGTTTTTGGACGACACTTCACGTTGCAACGGATGAGAAAAAACAGTGTCTAAATGATGCTTTTCCCTTTCTATTCTCCGAATGAACCTTCGTGGTTCAAATTTGTTGCAACTCTATTGAACACCGATTTCAGTGTACATTGGAGGATCGGCGACTTTCTGTGCTTGGAGGTTATTGTCTAATGAGAAGTCATGAAAGAAATTAGCTGGTTGCCTCTAAAGTTGATTTAGAACTCAACTTCGGTCGTGACCTACTGAAATCGACCTGAGGTACCGTAACTGATAGGAAAATTTTATAGAAACTTCCAGAGTCAATTACAGGCTGTGAATTGCAGACGGAAAGTTAGTAGAATTTCTACGGAAATTCAACGGAATTTTCAACCGGAATTTTTATAGAATTTCCAGGTGGAATTTCCGTAGAAGTTCCGTGGGGCACTTTCGGCGGAATCTTTCCACGTAGGCAACTTCTAGATATAGGGAAGATTTAGGTTTCGCTGAAGAAATAGGTATGTGCAATTGCTTTAGTTTATGAAATATGCCGCTGTTACTTTATTGCTTGACAAAGCAATTTTTAATGTTGTTACTATCCGTTTTTTTTAACTGTAAAAATGTTGATAGTAATATCAACAAGAAAAATTGTGGTGGCCACCAATGAAGTAACAGGGACATATTTATCAAAACAGAGTAGTTTTTCGGTGTTAGCGCACCCCAGAAAAAATGTATGACTAATCAAATACATATACACATGCTTGTACAAATTTGTACTCATATCTACTCTTATATATACATTGTACATGTACAAACGTTCTGAATGAGATATGGATATAAATAGCTCATATGCTATAGAGCAATCAAATGCAAATAATTAGCATAATACAAAAATACAAATAGTTCTTGGCAAAAGGTAATATTTATGTGCGGAATAATCTTCTAGTCTTTGAATTAAAACATTACAATTTTTTTAAATTTTGTATAATAAGGGAACCTTCAACTATTAAGAAACATGAACAAGAGCTGGAAGGGGATAATATAAGAAGTATCGTAACAATATAGATAAAACTAAGTTACGTGATAAGTTCTGTAAAATTTACAATTTTAATTGAAGGATCTTAGATTTATACGGAATATAATAAGAAAAACTGAAAGTGAATTTTGCAGCAGGTCACTTTGCATTTTTACCTACAAGTTTGGCTTAAACACTTTTATTCGTGTCCACGGATAACGCCGCTTTAACAATTAACGAAAATAACTAAAAAAAAACTTTCCCCAGAAGCTAATTTTTTATTATTTTATTCATTAAAAAAAATTCAGTTATAGGAGAGAGATATCCTGTAAGTTTCATTCTCGCTTATCGCTATGCTTACCCAAGTCGAAATTTAGACCCTGCTTTGAAGTTGCAGCTCCTTATTAGAACCTGCTTTGACGCTATTTAAACTTGTAGCCCCTGCTTTAAACTTTTAATACCTAGATAACGAAACATTAGTACCTACTTTGAGGCTGTAACACCTTTCTGAAGCTATACTTTGAATCTTTAGAGCCTAAATTTTTACAACTCAAGACCTTACTTTGACGCTGTGTAACCTCCCCTTTAATACTGACCCTACATTGAATCTTTTGAGTCTACAATGTTCCAACTTAAGTTATTCTAAAGCATATATCGTAGAATACTTATATTGAACTCTTCAAAAATCGTTTCAAATATTTAACGACACAGAAAGTACAAAAAAGTAACTATTCAATTAACTGTTACGGGTTTAAAAAGACGTTGGACCTTGAATTATCGGACAAGTGCTAATGATTTTTAACGAAGAAATCCTAATGTGTTCCGTTAGCTGAATCGGTTAAAGCGTCAGGCGTTTGGTAAATACTCAGTGCGTGCGATCTCGGATTCGTTTCTTAGCACTTGTGGATTTTTCAGTGTAATTTGCTTTAGCGTACTAATAAAAAAATTCTATTAATAATATGTCTAACAAATAATTGCGAATATCTTTGATATTTATATCACAAATAATATTTTATTTTTCCTGATAAATAACAAATCTTATTTTTATTTATCCATATTGGTGTGAGATTATAGAGAACCTGCTTTGATGCCACAAATCCTCCAGTAGTAGTTTGAGCTTTAAAAGAGGGTCTAGTTTGTTTTAAATACAGACCCTTCTTTGACGCTAAACGTAGAAAAACGGCCAATTTCGGACACATTTAACGTCACATTATGGTCTAAATTACATTGAAATCACTGCTTATTTAGAACCTACTTTACAGCTTCCAGCCCCTACTAAGGTAAGAGTTACGGCTTCAAAGTGGGGACTACATTTCGATTTGGACACTGTTACTGTTATTGAATTATAAAACAAGTGAAATTACTCAAAACAGGACAGCCAAAATCATAATTTCGTCAATTTTTGTATTTTAAATCTAAAAGATATAATATTTCTTTATTTCTGTAACTGTATATTCTGTAATTGTATATGATTTTAGATTCCTAAAAGATGTAAAACTAAGGAAATTTAAGGAAAGAATTGATATTTCCAAAATTTCATTTTATATTATCAAAAATAAAAGTTATCTATATGAATAAACATTTTATCGAGGACATAACGCAGAGTGTATCTCCCAAATATTACTATAAAACTAACAAAAAATCGAGAACAAAATCAAAGCTGGCTTCTTTACGAAAATTCACTTTTTAGTTTTTTCGAATTATGTACCCAATATACAACTTTTTAAAGAAAAATTTCGTAAATTTTTTCAGAATCCACCTAAATATTCAAGTAGCTTTAAGTTTCCCAAAAATTTGTCAGAAAAACAAAAAAATTGTGGAAGCCACTAGCTTTAATCTTTGAAGTAAAGTTAGTTGACGGTTAGTGAAACAGCTAAATCTGATAAGTGCAGCTTTATAAAGAGGTGTCAGGGTGAAGATTACCCATAAGACGTAAGTTTTGTTTTAGGAACTCTATAATCCAAAATCAAGGTAAAGATTGCCCTTAGTTTTTTTTTTGTAAGTAGCGTACTTCTCACTGACTCATATTTGATGAGAAGAATATCAAAAGGGAAACAAATCTCTCAAATCCCAAGACGTGTTCACAAAAACGAGAAAGAAAATGGTAAAAGTTATTTAAACCCTACATTGGGGGGTTATCAATTTTTTTTAAAGAAGATAACCCTATGGGGTGGAGGTATATTTGTCAAACTGCCAAAAGTATCGGTCATCACCAAAGTATCATCCTTAAAGCCCGGGCGAACGATTCGTTATGTCTGCACACGAGTACTCAATTAATACTCGTGCCCGGGAACTTCTCGTGACTACCCAGACACGTTTCGGTGCCACAGCTAGATCAATAGAACAGTTGAAATTTCTCTCGAGCGATGTAAACCGCTGCGTATAGCCATAAATATACATTCCTATCGGTTTACGAATTCAGTCTAAACTTCACACAATGTTTCAAACACCGAGTCAAACACTACCAACGTTCATCAATGAAACCCAGCGCGCGATTTGCAACATTGATACGATTGCGAATATTTGCCTGTCTTTGCATTTCAAATTAGATATTATCAGACCAAAACAAATAAGAGTTAAAATGTAGCCGATTATTGAACGTCTTGATTAGCACAAAACCAAAGTCTTTCAAGAATAATTATTATTTTTAATTTGTTATATTTATTAAAATAGCACTTGTTTTACGGTATAATGTTTGATAAGAGACAATTCAAGTTTACGAGACTCCTGAGTTAAAAAAATGTATAAACCTCTTAGAAATTACGACAGGATTTTTTTCCGGCATTTAAAGACTTTCTGCTGGTAAAAATAAGCTTCAAAGAAATTTGTAATTTTTAGAAAATTTATAATTCGAAATCCGTTTTAAAAATATGTCTGCTTTCTACTGATAAAATTATTTGACAGAAAAATATAAATGATCAACGAATCAAAAAAGAAAAGATAGCAAGCTTTACATACCTTTGCTTTTTCAATAAAACTTCTTTTAGAGAAAGAAGTAATAATTATCTATGCAAACCTCTATGGCAGAAAAAGTACATTTTGTTCTGCTAAATTATTCAGAAAAAATTTCGTACAATTGTTTTCGTTTGTTGTTTTCAAGAAAGTTTACTTTTTTTTAATCACTTTTATTTTACCTCAAAAAGTGAAGTTTTGAGTACACAGAAGATAAATGTTTGAAAATGTACGTCATGATGTTTTATGACAATATTGACACCATTGAAAGCTACAATTATTTAGAAACTGCAAAGATTAAGTTTCGAGCAATAAAAACCGGTATTTTTGTATTTCTAGAATTTAGTTACTTAAAGTCTCTTTCCAATTTGAAATATTTTTTCTTTAAGAAATAGCATTTATATTGCGCACATTTTTTTCGTTAAGGTAGCATTTTTTTGAAAATATATATTTAATAATAACCATGGTGATGTAAAAGTAACCAAATAATTTTCCTCTAAAGGTATTAAATCACTGGACTAAACCTTTTTAAAATGATAAATTTTATCATTATTCTTAAGATTATTAATAAAACTGTCGCAATAGTTGAACTTTTCTGTTATATATATATATATATATATTATTTATAAGCTCAAAAAAGTAATTGAATGATTCTAAGATTCGTAAATAGGTAGTCTTGAATGATTCTATCATTTTTAAGTATCTTTTCGGTAGAAATACTTATCAGAAACCAAACTTTAAAAGTATTCTACTGGTAATATGTTTAAAGGCCGCAAATTATTTTTCAAAAATAAACAGAAAAACATGAAAGAATACAAAAAGTGGTTGAAAACTCAAAGTTTCGTTTTCCTCTTAATAGTTGTTACACAGTAATATACAGTTTCAACGAATTCTGTTGAAACTGAGCAGAAACGCATTTCAATATGCAGCTCCCTGGTAAATTTTACACAAGAATATAGAATTTCGATTACAATATTATTACAACTGAAATTCAGAATCCATGTTGCAATAGAACGTATACAAAAATTTTTTAATAATTTTTAGAAATACAAACTTTTATTAAAACATAGTAAGAACAATCAAAATAAATTGCTCTACAAATTGAGCATCAATAATAATATTATAATAGTAATGTTACTAAAAATAAAAGCATCGAGCGTAAATGTTACAATTTCTTTACATATAAATGTGAACTTCAATATTTACGTCCCAATTTTTTATTTGATTATCTTGTTTCTTTTTACTGCATTTTAATAAAATCATGACTCTTAAAAATTAGTTTTAACTCTTTGCGTAACCTGGTCTTGTGCAATGTTTTTGGGAACAGTGGACTTAAATTTGATAAAATATTATATTATCATCGAAAGTAATATGTGTATCTTAAAATTTAAATCCAAGATTTGAATCTAACGGGCGTACCCACATAGAATATCAATTAAAAGCTTGTAAAAACTGCCTTCCATGAATAATTCAATTACGATAAAGCTACAAAAACATTTTATGGTCAAAATATTCTATATACTTATGTGGAAATATATCCTCATAAATTGGTAAATGCTGTTCACATAAATGTTCTAAAAAAATCGTTATTCTTTTGATTAACTATTAGCTCTATAAATTGATTCGGTGCCTTTACTTAAATGTCTTTTAGCTCTTGGTCTAACTGGAATTGCTTCCCGCTCTAAGGTCAATTTAAAGGGCGAACCTGGAGCTTTGAAGCACAATATTATAGGTAGCGATCGTGCAGACTAGGAGTTACAAGATATCAAAATAAAGGCACCGAATTAATTTGTAGACTTAATATTTTTAAATATATAATTCTGTAAAAGAGAAAAAAATCAGAATGCTTAAATTATTCAAGAAACTATCAAAATGAGTTTTTTAGAACAAATTATTATTATTTTTAAAAAAAGCACAATTTGAGATCCTGATTTTTTAATAAACAATTTTCAAACTATATTTGCAAATTAGAACTAATTCTTTTTCCCTTTTTTTAATTTAATGGATCTATGCAAATAGTATAGAGAGCATAGCTGATCAACAATAGAATTATTACTACCAAACATAAAATAAAAACTTTTCGCATATCTTAAGTCATATGTATTTACATTAATTAACCGTATTTTCAATTTTAATCGTATTAAAATATGAGTAAAATTACCAATTTTATAATTTACACTTCGAATAAACATTTTCCAGCTTTATTATTCATAAAATCAGAATATCACGTAAGAGGGTAAACTTTCTATGGCCACTTTTCGTCGCTGAAATCATAATTCTTCATAATAAATTCAAGTAAAATATTACTTTTTAGGGTTTCGTAGTCCCCGAAAAAAGTTCTTATGATTTCGGTTTAGGGAGGGGAAGTATGGAGAATAATGGGATGTTGTGCAAAGCAAAATTGTTTAACCAAATGAAAAATGTCATTGTTTTCTCCACTATACATAAACTATATATAACTTTTTCTCCTGGGGAATGTAAGTAGAAGAAGGGAAATTAGGGTTGTGGAAGTTAAGTGGTAAGGGGAAATAAGGTTGGTAGGTCGGGATGAGTGAGCTAATTGGTGATGAGAGGGGTTGAGAAGTTAGGGGACAGTAGTAAAAAGAATGGGAATAGGGGAGGGAGTGGAGTGAAAGAAGCAAAAAACAGAAATGTGTTTTAATTCTAATTAAATGATAATAAAAATGACAAAAGATAAAGAAGAAAAGGAAGAGGATTTAGTTGGTTGCCTTCTCATTTCTTTTTTTTTATTTTTGTCCAAAATTCTTTTTCTTTTTTAGGAAAACTATTATTATTTTTTTTATAAGGCCCTTTTTTTCAAATTACAATAGGAACATTTGATGTTGGTTGTCCAAATTTGGTCGTTGGATTTTTGGTTTTGTTTTCAGGAATTCTACACATTAACTTGATTATTGGACGTTAAATAGGATATTAAATTTGATTTTTATCTAATTTAAGTTTCTTAGTTTTCAATCTAGTTAACGTTTTAATAGGTTACTTATTTATATTTTTAATATAGTATTGAATATTAGTATTTCATTATTCTGATTTTCTGTGATATTCTTTTTCATTTTATTAATTTGTAGACAGTGATTTCTTATTGAGGCGCTCAGTCATGGCTTTGCGGAGAAATCGGGCGGAAAATCGATACTCGTTTGAAAATTTTTACTGACCTAACGATGCACGAACTGATCTGAAGGGAACGTCAAAGGAGGGTTATACATCAATGAAAAAATAGCTAGCAGAGTAGCTCATATCGTTCAATGTACCATATATAATCGCTTCAAGCCTGTTAAGTCGACGACTCATCGAACTTTCATTAGTAACAATGGATTTACCCAATAAAATTCTTGCAACTTTTCGAATTCTACCTTTGTTTTAAAATTCAATTCTGTAGCACTCTAGAAAATATCTCCAGATGAAGTTGATATACACGTCATTATCTCGCGAAAGGTAGGCAATGTTGGCAGTGGAATGCAAGTGAACACAATAATAACACAAGTGAACTTGGTTACATATATAATAAAAAACCAACGTATATTTGGAGAAACAGTATTACTGATGAGAGCATACAAAGTTAGCATCGCTTTTCGTTTTTTGAAAATTTTAAAAATTACCCATATTTAGGGGTTGAGAAGACCACAAAAAAATTTAATAGGAAATACCACTAATTATAAAATCATTTTTCATTGTATTTTTTTATAAAATAAACCTTACAAAAGTAAAATCACGTATTTTCTCGATCGAGACGGGATTGATGTGAAAAATGATTTTATAATTAGCGTTAATTTCTATTTTTTTATTTTTTGGGAGTATTCTCAACCCCTAAGTAAGGGTGATTTTTGAAATTAAAAAGAACGAAAAACGATGCTTATTTTCATTTTCAGTTACGAGTAATTTGATACCTGTAACATATTTTTTTCCTAGGTCGCTAGGGAGGTCCAAAAAATAAGATATATTTGGAACACATTTTAAATCGATATTCACCATTTCATTTTCTGTCAACTTTATTCTGTGCCTAATTTGCAACCGTAAATCCTACTTTTCCTGCTACATGGTCCAATGAGTTATCTATATATTTGGTTGGTCACCACCAGCTATTCATTTTCTCGTAGATTTATTTACCCTGGATCCAGTGGGGTTTTCGATAATTTCGCATCCTGCAGTCCCACGGATATCAGCATTTTATCTATATACTGTAGCTGACTAATTTAGAAAATAACCTCCTTGTCTTGTTCAATTTGAATCCCTAGCTAGTGGCTCAGTTTTCCTAAATTTGTAAGTTCAAATTTGCTTCTTAAAAATAAAGCTACTTTAAATATTTCGTCTACATTCTTTCTTGAAATTACAAGGTAATCCATATATGTGTCGAGGTAGATTACTTTTTCCTCAATCTTATTTATATACAAGCAAGGATCTGCTTCAACTTTAAGGAAACCTTGTTCTTGTAAAATGCTGTCAGGTTTTACATGCCATGCCTTAGCTGATGGTTTCAGCCCATATAAGCTTTTGTTGAATTTACACCTCCAGTTTTCATTTCCAGGTACTTTAAAACCTTCTGGCTACTTCATGAAGATATTTTCCTTTAATACTCTATTCCAAAATGATATCTTTACATCATAGTGATAAAGAAAAATTTTCTCTTTTCCTGCGATAGATAACAAAATTCTATGTGCACTTTGTTAGTCTTACCACAGAAGAAGATACTTCATCGTAATCCACTCCATATTTCTGTGAAAACCCTTGTGCTACTAGCCTTGCTTTGTATTTGGGTCCGGATCCATCCAAAATTCGTTTAACCTGGAACACCCATTTACACCCCAATATTTGTCTGTCCTTTAGTGGTTCACCTAGAGTACAAGTTTGAATTTTCTTGAGTGACTTCATTTTTTCTTTTGCTGTTGCTTTCCATTTGTCCTTGTCGGTACTGCACATTGCTTCTTTCAGATACTTTGGTTCCTCATCTATTTGCGTAACTACATAACTCCAGATGAAGTCGATATACACGTCATTATCTCGCGAAAGGTAGAAGATATTGGCAGTGGAATGCAAGGAAACACAATATTCGTATGCCTTTGATTCTTCCGAATATCCAACAAAGGTCAGTTTTTCAGCTTTTACACCTAATTTCTTTCGATTTTCTTTTTGTATATGGACAAAGGCAGTACAGCCGAAAATTTGTAAATTGTTTACATTAGGCTTTCTTGAATACCATAATTCATAAAGTGTTGTTTTCTTTGACCTCGTATGTAACCTATGCTGTAAAGAGTTCGCTGTTTTGCCTGCCTCTCCTCAGTATGTGTAAGAAATTTTTACTTTTATTTACATTTACCTAGCCATTTCTACTAGAATACGATTCTTCCTTTCCACTCCTCCATTTTGCTGAGGTGAACATGTTGATCCGCACTGCATATCTGTTCCTTTGCCTTTTAAGTTTTGCTTAATTTTAAATCTTACATATTATCTCCTCGATCTTATCTAATTACCTTAAACTTTCTTCTGAGCTGTGTCTTTATCCATTCAACATATTCTTGAATGAAACCCGATACTTCATGTTCATACTTCATTAGATAAACTTTAGTTAATCTGCTGTAATCACCTTTCATCGTTAAGACGTACCTTCATTTGCCTGGTGTCATCTTTTGCATCGAAACACGCACATCAGTGTGAATCAGGTCTCCTACTGCTGTCCAATTTGTGTGAGATTCAGTTGGGAATTGTTTACGTGACACTTTTCCTTCGATAAAAAGATACATGAGTGACATTGACGCTTAGGTCGACTTTTTCATTTCCTCGTTTAAGAGAATGACTCTGAGCGGCAATGTCACTTATAGTACGTATCTTTTCAGTTTGTAAGGTAGAATAGCTCCATTCTGTATTTCCATATTTGGTAGTTTTCATCCTAAATCCTGTAGCTTCTGACATATTGCTCTATTATACCTTAGTACGAGGGTGGATTGATAAGTTTCCGGCCTGACCAAGAAAAACAACGTTTTTAAGAATTTTTTTTTTTATTTCTCAACATAATCTCCTCCAAGGCTG
>NC_046660.1:90097419-90099499 GCF_010883055.1 Belonocnema kinseyi
AGCTATCTAAGGATGGTACTATAGAACGCCACCTCAAGGTAGGCCTAGTGGCGCCATCTCTTGGTCAGGCCGGAAACTTATCAATCCACCCTCGTATATACTCACTAAGTCTCACTTTTCTCACTTGCATTGTTTCTGTTACTGTTCAAACCAGTATCACATTATTGACTGATAATCCGTTACTGACACTGATGGGTTACTGTGTCCATAACCTGTTGGCGGTGGAATGCCAGTAAACACAATAATAACTGCACTCCGACGCTATTTAAACGTATAGCCCCTGCTTTAAACTTTGAACACCTAGATAATGAAACATTAGTACCTACTTTGAGGCTGTAACAACTTTCTGAAGCTATACTTTGAATCTTTAGAGCCTAAATTTTTACAACTCAAGACCTTACTTTGACGCTGTAATACTGACCCTACCTTGAATCTTTTGAGTCTACAATGTTCCAACTTAAGTTATTCTAAAGCATATATCGTAGAATACTTATATTGAACTCTTCAAAAATCGTTTAAAATATTTAACGACACAGAAAGTACAAAAAAGTAATTATTCAATTAACTGTTACGGGTTTAAAAAGACGTTGGACCTTGAATTATCGGACAAGTGCTAATGATTTTTAACGAAAAAATCCTAACGCTTTCCGTTATCTGAGTTGGTTAGGGCGTTAGGCGTTGGTAAATACTCAGTGCGTGTATGCGATCTCGGGTTCGTTTCTTAGTACTTGCGGATTTTTCAGTGCACTATGCTTTATCCTCATAATCAAAAATTCTATTAATAATATGTCCAAAAAATAACTGCGAATATCCTTGATATTTATATCACAGATATTATTTTATTTTTTTCTGATAAATAACAAAACTTGTTTTAATTCATCCATATTGGTGTGAGATTATAGAGAACCTGCTTTGATGCCACAAGTCCTACAGCAGTAGTTTGAGCTTTAAAAGAGGGTCTAATTTAACTTAAAGACAGACCCTACTTTGACGCTCAACATGGAAAACGGCAGATTTCGGACACATTTAGCGTCAAATTAGGGTCTAAATTACATTGAAATCGCTGCTTATTTAGAACCTAATGTACTGCTTCCAGCGCCTACTAAGGTAGGAGTTACGGCTTTAAAGTAGGGCCTAAATTTTGACTCGGGTAGGTTCGAAGTAATAGCATGATCAAATACCTTATAGTTTCTGTCGTGAGAGAAGCAAAGAACGTAGAAGCCCTTAGCCCAAACCCAGAATAGATCTTGTAATATTGCTAAAACGCAACCTTTTTCTTCGCATAATATTAGACGATACGACTTATACTACTAATTGACTCTTTTCATTGGTCGTCCATCTAACCAAAAAAGTCCCCTTTCAAACATCTTTTACAATAACAACCAAGAATCAGTTACAATTATCAATCAGTTCACTGAAACTTAGCAAAAGCGCCATTTAAAAACTACTTAAAATTACCAGGGGTCGGGGGGCTGGGTTTGTTACGATTTGTGACATAAAGGATGGGTTAAAACAGAATGTGATATCACACATGGAAAATATAAACATAAATAACATTTTTTTTAATGCTGTAGAAATGAGAATTAAAATAAATTCTAAAATTAGAATTTCTCTCTTTCCCCTGCTCCACTCCTTTTCCTCTTTTTAAAGGATTCCTCTTTCCCCATAATTTCAAGAAACTTCCCCTTTTTCTCGCATTTTCGATTTTATGTGAACTAGATTAACAGAACCGAATCTACCCAACCTACCCAATCCTAAGGAGAAGATATACTAGGCAGTCTGATAAGTCCCTGAAAAATGAAACACGGAGAAGTTTTTTTGGCCAAGGTCGGTTCTATTTTTCAACATACTCTCCTTTTAGGTCGATACAGCGAGTCCAACGATTTTCTAACTTTTTGATACCGTCCGAAAAGTAATCGATCGGAAGGTCTCCAAAATACGCCTCAGTTTCAGCTATGAGCTCCTCATTTGAATAAATACGCTTACCGGTGAGCCATCTCTTCAGGTTAGGGAACAAGTAATAGTCGCTGGGGGCCAGGTCTGGTGAATACGGTGGCTGAGGAACCAATTCGAAGCCGAT
>NC_046660.1:90099599-90110574 GCF_010883055.1 Belonocnema kinseyi
CCTGTGGAACCCACTGTTTTGCCTGTTGCGTTGACTCAGGAGTATAGTAGTGGATCCAGGTTTCATCCATGGTTATGAATCGGCGCAAAAACTCGGTCGGCTAACGTGAAAATAATGCCAAATTCTGCTGGGAAGTTGTCACACGAATTCGTTTTTGGTCCACTGTGAGCAAACGCGGCACCCATCGCGCGCAGAGCTCCTTCATGCCCAAAACTGAATGCACGATATTGCCCACACGTTCCAATGATATGCCTACAACATTAGCTACCTCTCTCAATTTCACTTTGGTATCATTCAACATCATATCATGGATTTTTTCGACATTTTCTGGTGTAGTGACCTCTTTTGGGCGCCCAGATCGTTCAGCATCAACTGTGCTCGTACGGCCACAACGAAACTCGATAAACAACTTATGAATCGTCCCAATTGACGGTGCAGAGTCCGGGTAATACTTATTCAGCTTGGCCTTGGTCTCGGATATCGTTTTCTTGCGAAGATTGTAGTGTTTGATCAAAACTCGAAACTCAGATTTTTCCATATTAAAAAAAACAAGGAGGTTAGTCGCTTCTCAGTGCTGTAACTTGTAAATGCGTAAACATAAATGGCTGAAGTTTTGACAGGCGTCATTTGAAGGATCAAGCTCGACGAAAATGGTTCAGATTAGTGAATACTAATGCCCTCTCTTAGAATTTTCAGGTACTTATCAGACTGCCTAGTAGGTTTCACGTGAAAAATTACTTTCGCAGATTGCATTAAGTGTCGACGTTATGAGGCACTCTGAGTCAGAAAAAACAGTTTCTACGTCCGTGTCTGTCTTTCGTCGTTGTCGGTCTCGTTGTAATCTGTAAACACGGTAACTTTTGAAAAAATTATTCGATTGGATTTTCGTTTGGTACACTTTAAAAGGATATAAAAAGAAAGGACGAGTTTGGTAGCCAGATTTTTTTATGAAATTTTGAAAAGTGAAAGCATTTTCAACACTTTTGACACTATTTTTTATAATATTTGGAAATTCTATGTACGTTTATTTAGAGTACACGAAAATACGAACAACTTATCTCCATATATTTTGTTGGTAAAAAGAACATTACCAGTTCGATAGCATTTTCAAATTCCCAAAAAAAATAACGAAAATAAACATTTTGATCCAAAAAACGCACGATACGAAGAAAACCCCAGAGAAAAAAAAGTTTCTTTTTTGATGCCTCTACAAGATTATAGTAACAACTTTTGGAATTTCATTAAAAAATGAAAATTCAAAATTTGATTGCACAAAAAATAATAATACATTCTAATATTAATGAGAAGGTATTGATTTTATGTGAAAAATGACTTTCGCAGATTCCATCAAATTTCGATGTTTTAAGGACCCCTGAGTCAGAAAAAATAGTTATTGACTCCATGTCTGTCTGTCGTCATTGTCTTTGCTGTCATTGTCGTTGAAGTCTGCAAACAGGGTAACCTTTTAAGGAATTATTCAATTAGATTCCCCTTTGGCACACTTTATAAGGGTATAAAAAGAAACTACAAGTTCGTTAGCCAGTATTTAAAAGAATTTTTAAGAAGTTCAAGCATTTTGAAAATTGTTGAGACCACTTTTTTATAATATTTGACAATTCTATGTACATTTATTTATAGTACAAGAAAATACGAACAACTTATCTCACTGACTTTTTATGATTACAAGAAAATTAACGACCTTGAAGTTTGCCACAGATATGGATTTCAAAGTTGTGTAATTAATTTTAAAAAAAGTAAGAGTCACATCAAAAAAGTAAATACACCTCTGGATTCGTCTCGGGAATATCTCGGTGTGCATTTTTTGTTTTTTTTTTTGTTCAAACAATTTTTTTTTAAAATTGCACCATTTGTTATTTTTCTGCAATTATTATAAACAAAGTATGCATCGGATCGAAAAACCAAGTGCACCAATGTATTCCTCTCGAAAAAATCTAGCTGTGCATTTTTTTGTTTTTTCGTTAAACCATTTTTTAAACAATTAAAGCATTTGTTGTTCAGCGCTCTGTTGCTCCGTTCCCGTAGATATGGATTTCAAAGTTGTGTAATTAATTAAAAGAAACTAAGAGTCACATCAAAAAAGTAAAAACACCTCTGGATTCGTCTCGGGAATATCTCGGTGTGCATTTCTTGTTTTTTTGTTTAAAAAATTATTTAAACAAAAAAACAAAAAATGAACACCGAGATATTTTCGATACGACTCCAGAAGTGATCTTACTTTTTGATGTGACCCTTAGTTTTTTTAAATTAATTACACAACTTATGCTCTAATTATTTGAAAAATGGGTTTACGAAAAAACAAAAAAATGCACATCTAGATTTTTTCGAGAGGAATGCATTATTACACTTGGTTTTTCGATCCGATGCATAGTTTGTTTATAATAATTGCAGAAAGATAACAAATGGTGTAATTGTTTAGAAAATTGCTTAAACAAAAAAACAAAAAAAGGACACCGAGATATTTACGAGGCGAATCTAGAAGTGTTTTTACTTTTTTGATATGACTCTTAGTTTTTTTAAATTAATTACACAACTTTGAAATCCATATCTGTGGCAAACTTCAACGTCGTGAAAGTTAACAGTTTCATGACACTTTCAAAATCCCGAAAAACAAACGGAAATAAACACTTTGAGCCAAAAAACGCACGATACGAAGAAAAGAGTCAAGAGAAGAAAATGATTCTTTTTGGTGCCTCTATCCATAACGAGAAGGTGAGAAAAAGCAATGACTCCATGTTGTGGGCAAACAAAACCAGATACGAAAAGAGATAAATCGAGAAAAATTGTGCAACTAAAAAAGATCCAGAAATTTCTCATAAATTATTTTTTTAAAGGTTAAGTAGTTTATATTTTATTGAAAAAAACAACATTGAAAATTGAAAAGAATTAAAGCCGAAAGAGCTTCAACAAAAGAGTGTTCACAATTACAAAATTACAGTGGTGGATATTTTGAGTTTTAGTATAATTAATAATAAATAATAATAATAAAATATAATCTAGTTTTAATAATGAGGTAAACATATAATCGAGCGCGAAATAAATAAATCATCGTGCGCAAAGCTTGAGAATCAACATCGACCAAATTGAAAAGATTATTAATATATTTTTGGTTTAGAATTTATCTCTTTTCATTGAAAATTCAATTATTTGGCTGAAAATTGAACCACTTCATTAAAAAATTCATTTTTTCGTTTAAGATGTAAAGCGTTTGTCGGAGAATCGTTTTTTAAAGTAATCTTTTAACTGAAAATTTAAATATTCTATTATTGGCTCAAAATGTATGTATTTTGTTGTAAAATAGTTGTTTTTTGTACTCGAAAATTAATTTTTTTTTTAAATTCGACTAGTTTGTTGAAATTAGAACTGCTTTTGGTAAACGTTCCTTTTATTAGTTGAAGATCCATCTACTTGGTTGGAAATTTAACATTTTCTTGAAAATACATTATTTTTCTGTTGCTGAAAGTCAGTTTTCTAAACTACAAATTTAACTAATCTATTTTTGGTTGAAAATGATCCTTTTTTTTACTGTTTTATTGAAATTTATTCTTTTTGGTTCCCTATTTTATTAAGTTGGTAGAAATGGAACTACTTGGTTAAAAATTCAGTTTATGGTAGAAAATTCATATTCTTGGGTAGAAAATTCAACTACTTTATAGAGAAGGCGCCTTTTTTGATTGAATTTAACGGCTTTTGATTTTAAATTAAAACCTTTTTTTATAATAGCTTATCCTTGCTATTTGCAGTTATGTGCAACTATTTACATAAACTCTTATATCTAGATCCTTATTTCTATTTTTTCGAAAGTACACTTTAGGACGTGTTAGCGAACGAGTGAGCGAGCGATCGAAAGCGAGAGTGCAAGCGAGATAGAGAAATAGCGAGAACACAGCCGCATCTTAATCTACTTATGCTACTACTTAGCCATAACTAAAAGATATTTACGCTTCCGATTTGAACGACTTCCGCTTCCTTTTTTTTCACTTCTTTTGTACTTCCATTTCGCCATTTTTTTCACATACATTCTTTCTCATTCGCTCCTTTAGCCCCCTCCAACTTGCCAACTTCCTAGAACTTCCATGCCTGCTATTCTTGTCCATCTTCTCGCTCCTCATTCCTTTTCTAAATACTTTGAACTCATTACTTTTTTATCATGTTGTACCATTTATTATATTTTGTTTCCGGAATCATCCCCCATATTTTTATTAATTGACATTCCTTCTCCCTTTTTTCTAATTCTGCATAGTTTACTCCAGTCCCGTCTTCTATATCTGCAGCATTAAAGAACTCCCTCCTTTCTTATTTCCATCTCGTTGAGTCTAGAACCCTCTATCTCCTTTCTTGTATCTCTATCAAACACTTTCTCGCTAATTTCCCTCCCTTTCCCTACCTTAGCTTCGTCTCAAATTTCTTCGCCCTCTTTCTAGCTCTAGTAATTAATTTATCCCTTTGCGCTACTCCAACCATATCGACGTCTCCAAATGAGAAGATCCTATCTCAGTAGGACAAAATAAAATGGCGTCATCTCTTGTGGCGCAGCATCTCTAGTAAAAATAATTCATCTCGGCTAAGTCTTTTTATCCAAGACAGAGCCAAAACATAGCCAAGAAGTTTCTGTGAGTCTCGCCCTTGGCCGCGAGCGAGACTTTATTTTTGGTCTTAAGTCGAATTTTTTCGTCCTTTAGCCGAACTCAAAAACATCGAAAACTAAAGACTCTAAAGACATCCGAGGGTCATCACTAATCCGCTTTAAATTTTACAGAATTTTTATATTATTTATTTCAATTGTATTTATTGTGTATGCATTAAAAATTTTGTTTCACTGCAATAATTATGTTCTTCGGATATCAAATCCAAAAATGTTATCCATTTTTCCTATCACCAACAGTTCCCTAGATACTTGCAGAAAATAACAATTTTAATCTTTTTTCGGAAAACTTTATATGTCTGTAGTTATTAAGACTGACAAGTTCCGAATTTTAAAAGAGCAAGTAATTTATTACAAAATTACAAGTTTTATCGGTCGTAAACTTTCAATCCTGAGCAGATGTCAACTGTTTCGCCCTAGCCTAGCTACATGATTACTAGAAATCGAAGGCCATGCTGATTGGGTCTATAGTTTGTAGAGGTCAGAGTATAATTGATCAAAAATTCAGAAACGAAAACTTTTGTAATTTTGACCCTGGAAAATATTAAAGCCCTAAGTTGGTATTATAACTTTCTTTACAAAAATTTATGTTTACTTCTCAAGACCTAAACTTCTCGTCTTAAGACAAGTGCACCTCGACTGGTCTTAAGACTTACAATAAAACTTCTCGTCTCAAAAAAAGTTCACCCCCACTTTTCTTCAAAACCCATCGTAAACATTAGTCATAAACTCAACACACACGCTTTCAACTACTAAGTTTCGCCCCTCGCCGCCAGCGAGACACAGCCGTTTTGGAGACGATCTCAAGACGAACTAAATAAAAACTCAAGACGAAATATTTTTACTCGGGATGGAAGCTTAAAAATCCTATAAAGCTACCCAGGTGCGAACTGACCGTCGGCTCACGTTCGGGACAACCGTCGGACGGTCGGGCCAAGCAGCTAAATGATAACGGTCAACCGCCTTTGGCTTCTCCACGTCGGGTCAACATTTGGTCCCATATATGGGCCATCTATTACGATGACGCCGGCCCAACGTTCGCCAAAAATTAATTTAAAGAAAAGTTATTTTAAAAATTATTACTATATAATCTTCCCTTTTTACCATTACTAAATACATAATTCACACACACACGGTTACTTACACTTTTAATTGCACGCTTTAACGCTTAAAAAATCTTACTCGTCCGTGATTCGACCCCTAACTAAACTAGTGTATTTTACCGCGTACTCTAACCACTCGGCTATCTAAGCACTTGAAGTTGTTTACAAAAACTGTATGTTGTATATTCTTCGTAGATTAATTTAGAAAGAGAGTTGAGAAATTGGTGAATGTTTCGTTTCGACTTTTTTAATCATAATATTGTTTCACAAATTAACAAAGTTTCTTCATATTTGTTGATTTGAAACTAAAGTTGATAATTCAGAAGATATCTAGAATTGGGCTGACGGTCGGCTTTTCGCTCGCCGCCGACGTCTGTCACCAAAGTAGGTCCGACCATGGCAGCTTGAAAACATCTTAGTCGGCCCAACTCTGGTTACCGTAGATCGGTTACCATATCAGGGTCGACATTGGGCCGATAGTGAAGCTCTGGCATCCGACCGAATTTCGCATCTGGATACTATTATAAACACGAATGCCATCTGAAGTAGGGAACCCTTCTATCTGGTTTTGCCGAGATTGCACCTTATCATTTGCACATGTCGATATATCCCAGCGTCCACCACTCTACCGCTAACGTTCACCTTATATACCTTTCTTGCAAACTCTCAATCTCTTTTATTTATTTCCATCCCTATATTTCTACTCCATAACCTAATACCGGCCATACCAGTGTATCAGATAGTCACATACTCCTTCTCCAATTTTTTTACCATTGTTGTTCCTATTCCCCATTTATGTGTCATTACCCCTGCTGCTCGTTTATCCTTTCTCTTATATGAGCTCTATGATCTCCATTTGTTGCCAAGGTGTATCATAGATATTTAAACTCTTTTACTTACTCTAACTTTAATCCCTCCCATCTCCCCGTCAATTCTTTCTCTCTTCCTCCTCCGTTTCTAAGCCTCATTACCTCTGTCTTTTCTGCATTTAAATTTAACTCATTGCCATCCAAGTGTTTCTCTAATCCTGTAATTAAGAATCACCACTCTATAATCTTTATCATCCTCCCCCTCGCCTTTCTTCACTACAGATACCTCTACTCCTTCCATCCATAACTCTGGCCACCACTCTCCTCTCCATACTATACTGCACATTATCCATACTCATTCATTTAATTCTGTCCCGCAAAATTTCCAGAATTCATTATGATTCTCATCTATACCAGGTGCCTTTCCAATATCCCTATTATCTTGACTATTTCCTTCTTTTTAATGTCCTCCTTCTCATCTGTTTCCTTTCCATATTTTCCTCCTTTCCTAACTTTCATCTTTACCCCTCCTACTAATTACATTAAATATTTTTTCCATTCTAACATCTCAGTGTCCTGGTTGCTCTTTTCCTTCTTATCTCTTTATTTACCACCTTGCAAATCTCTTCTTTTGCCCCAGGCTTCTCCGCCTTTTCTTTAAACTTTTTATTTTTTACCCCTTTTTTTATCACACAACTCAGTATACTCTTTTCCTTTTCTTCTAAATTTTTCTCCATCACTTGTCCCTTTTCTCCATTTTCTTGATTTCCTCATAACTTCTTTCTTCTTCTGTTTACACTCCTCATCCCATCCACTTCTATGCCCTCCTTCACTAACTTCTATTTTCCTTGTGCACTCTAATACTCTTTTCATTTCTCACTTCATTCCCATATCTTCGTTTACATTTCCTTCCACTATTTTGGTATTCCTGGGATAGTGACCCTGACTCCTGACCTCGTATTTTCTCCTTCTTTATCCCCCTGTATATTTCCATTCAGAATCAACCATCCCATCTCCTCCAGGCTCTTTAAAAATTTCTCTCCTTCTATCTATATCTTTTTTTACTATTAATCCTTTTGTTTTGTTCTTTCATCTCTTTTTTATCCTTCTCGGTCATACATTCATCCCTTACTCCCATCACCATTCCTTCCATTGCGCTGTCCTTTTTATTATTTCTCTTAGCATTTCAAACCTACTATTTGTAACCCCTTGGCAAACTTCCCATCCATTTTTTGTCCAGTCACGTCACCATAATTATTACTACATCCCATTGTGTGACATTTTCATAAAATCCCTATCCCTTCTTTCTAAGCCTACTATATTCCAGTAAGATATTCTCCAATTTTTCCGACATTCGTTTCTCGTCTCTTTTTGTTTCCTACTATTTCTTGTTTCTATATCTCCTGTTCCTTTTTCTCCTAGTTTCTTGACACCTCATTTTTTACTAACTCTTTCCTCTCCTCATCGCAATCCCACCAAACACCTTCTATCTGTATTCTCCCATACGTAACGCATGCTCTGCTTTCTTTTTTTCTTCCCTCTTCCACTATTATTCTTAACTTATACTGCATATTCCTTCCTAGCCATGTCAAATCATCCTCTATTATCTCCGAACTTCGATATAACACCCTCTTTCTTGACATCACTTCCCGCTTATGTTCCTATTCCTTAAGTTTTAGCAGTAACATGCTCTCCCCTCTTCGCACTCCGCTTCCTACACTTCGCACTTCCTCTATCTCTAACTTAACATCAATACTTTTTAGAACTTCGTCCAACTCCTTCCTGCAACTCCTTCTCCTCTAATTTCCACATTAAACTCACAAGATTTCTTCTTTATGAAAGTGCAATTTGAAAAGAATGGACAAAAATATAAGTGTGGGTTTTTTGAGAAAATCGAATTTTAATACTTTTATCAAAACCGCCACGGTTTTGTTTATTTTTAGGTTTACTCTATTTTTGTGTCGGATTTCAAAAGAAGATAGTAAAAGCTATCCAAATCTAAATATTGTTAAAAATAAATTTTTTAAGTTGAATATTTACTTTGTTGGTGGAAAAACTCTTATTTGTTGTTAAAAATTAATCTTCTTGGTTGAAAATTAATTCTATGTTAAAAATTCAGCTGCTTGGTTAAAGGTTAAACTAATTTGTTGAAAATTAATTTTATTATTGAAAATTCGTCACTCATGTTGAAAATTCATATATTTTTTTAATTGAGCTATTTTGTTGAAGATTCGTTTTTTAATGAAAGTTATTTTTGTGAATTGAATATTAAACCATTTAAATTTTAGTTGCAAATTCACCTTCCTTAGCGAAAAAATCAAAATATTGGAACATTTAGAAAGAGTGATTTCATTAGTGAAACAAACTGACTGATTTGAAGATCCACTTTTGACAGATTTTACAGTCGTCAAATCCAAATTATTTGAATAATTCAAAATTTACTTCGAATAAGTCACTTTTCACTGATTCAAATTTATAGTGTACTTAATTAACATTCTTGCTTTTAATATATAGTTTTCTAGGTCAATCGGGCTAAGCCTGCATTAGCGCTCATCTCGCAAAGGAATCAGGACGAGGATAGTTAATAGTAATAATTACTCGAACTAACTAAGCTAGAAGTTCCTACCGCGTAATCGGAAACGAGTTTATCGAGCGGTAGAAAATCTTGTCTTTGGGACCCTCATCCTCCCACGATATTAAGTCACTTATTTCAGGCTAGTGTATTTACAGAAACTAAAGTCGACAAGCGCATTATATTTACGCGAGAACGTAATATGTAGGTTGCAGGGATAACACAATTCTCCTTAATTTCATCCATACTTCATTTCAATTTTATATTAAATTTGAAAGAAGAGGGAAAAAATTGTGTTCCACACTCTCCGAAACCTATCCTTTACTTATTTCTGTTAATTCCTATTTAAAATATTTTCAATATTTTTCAAGTTTATGTTTCTGTCTTAACGAAAATCTTAATTTCAGAAAATCAGAAAGCCCATCAAAATGTCAATCAATGTATTCGATAGCAATGGACAACTCCTAATATAAAAAATCCTCTTATAAACTAGGTAAATAATCCTGTTGAAAAATTTAAAAACGATGTTGGTAGATTATCGAAGATAATGAAAGGTTCTTCAATTGGACAATCGAGGCGTCTTCAAGACGCCAAAAAGATATAAAATCTCGCAAGTTTGACCTGTTTTTGGGCTCCAAAGGTCTCAAAACGTTAACGTTTGACAGAAGCGGGGGATGGGGGAAAGTCAAATTTTCAAAAATCAAATACTTTCTCTTATAAGCATTTTAAATTTTTCCTCGTCCCAGGTGCGAATTCAGGTCGGCACCCAGAGCAGGTGCGTTGGGACAAAGTCGTTGGACCGACTTTAGCCCGCCGTTGATCGGCAGCCAACGTTGGGCCGCCTTTTATATTTATAAGATACTTTTGTCGGCCCAACCTAAACAACCAATGATGGCAGACAACGTGGGACCGACTGTTGGCCAAACTTTGGCCCGAACATGGACCAACCATCGGAGCAACTATGGGACATCTTTCGTTAACGAGTAATGCCGACTACCGGCCCAACTCGGCATGAAGGGATTTAGACAGTTCTGAAGAAATTGGGCCGACTATTGCCCCAACAATGGCCCAAACATGGACCAATCGTCGGGCAACTATAGGACATCTTTCATTAACGAGTAACGCCGACTACCGGCCCAACTCTGGGCCAAAATTGGCCCAGAGATCGGCATGAAGGGATTTAGAAAGTTCTGAAGAATTTAGGCCGGCTATTGGCCCAACAATGGCCAAAACATGGATTTTTTGTAATACTTCCAGCTAGTTTAGCCAAGAGGCTTTAGGCGTTAGGAATTAGAAATTCGAAACCTATAGGGTTTGAACCCCAAGGCGAATAAAAATTTTCATAGCGTGCGATTATAAACAGTGTAGTGATTGTATTATATTTATTAAACTACCCATCGTATCCACTACTATAAGATTAGTTCTATAAAATTTAATGGATATTTTTTTTCTGTGTAATTGCCATAGTTAGCCCGATTTTGATAATGGATATTGTACCAATACTCGGCTAACATGGTCGGGCCAAAGTTATAATATCGCCGTTGGGGCGACTTCTAGTAGTCATGGTTGGGCCAACCATGATAGCCAATAGTTGGCAAACAGAGTTGGGCCATAGTTATCATTTCGGTATGTTGGCCAATGCCTGGTTGGCAAAGTTAGCCCAACTCCGAGAAAGTTGGCCCGACTATGGCCCAATGGAAAATTCGCACATGGGGTATCTTGAAGATAGACTATATACAGTCTGTCAAGTTAAAGCGTGGGTGGCTTTACTCGCAGTCGGTAAGGTGTATCGACATGATTTTGGTGTCAAAATATTAAGAAGAGCTCC
>NC_046660.1:90110674-90114567 GCF_010883055.1 Belonocnema kinseyi
GGAGCTCTTCTTAATATTTTGACACCAAAATCATGTCGATACACCTTACCGACTGCGAGTAAAGCCACCCACGCTTTAACTTGACAGACTGTATACAGGTATATATATTCAATGAATTAGTATTGCTAGATCATAAGAGGTCATAGGAGGTACGTCAATATCGATCATTCAGCATGCTTCGATGACGCGAATAAATATGGTAGATACTACTGTAGTATTCCTAATATGGGACAAACTTATTCTCATATAAACAGATTACACAAGTTTTTATATTCTCATCAGAGAAGGTATTCAATTTGTGTACATTTTTTTAAAATTTTATCTTTTTGATTGAAAATGATCTTTTTGCATTGAAAATTAATCTTCTTCATTGAAAATTCATTCTTTTGGTCGGAAAATCACCTTTTTGGTTACAAATTCATATACTACCTTGATCAAAAAGTTCCCGGAATTTATTTTTAAAATTAAAATAATAAGTTTATTCTTGAATATTGATGTGGTCCCCTTCAAAGTAATTCCGATCGACTGCCACGCACTTATGCCAGCGGTTGATCCAGCTATCAAAACATTTTTGACACTCAATTTTCGGTATGCCCATCAGTGCCGTTTTCGATTTTTGTATTATCTCCGATCGGCTGCTAAAATGCGTTCCACGTAGTGGTTTTTTCAGTCGATCGAACAAAAAAAAGTCACAGGGAGCTAAATCTGGCGAATTTGATGGCTGCGGAATTGTATTAGTTGAGTTTTTGATGAGAAACTCACGGATAATGATGGCATTGTGCGACGGTGCATTGTCATGGTGTAAAATCCAAGAGTTGTTTTTCCAGAGATCCTTTCTTTTAGAGCGAATTGTTTCACGCAAACGCCTCATTACACCTAAATAATACTCTTTGTTGAAGTTCTGCTTTTCTGGCAAAAATTCGTGGTGTACAATACCGTTGTAATCCATGAAAACCGTGAGCATTACCTTCTTTTTCGACTGAAAACGACGTGGTTTTTTCGGCCTTGGCTCATCGGGGAGTCGCCATTCACTCGCCTGATGCCTGGATTGAGTGTCATACTCATAAACCCACGTCTCGTCACCAGTAATAATGTGTTTGATAAATGCTGGGTCCGTTTCACCCTTAGAAAGCATATCTTGAGCGATATTGACACGATCTTTTTTTTGCATGAAATTAAGATCTTTTGGTACTAATTTTGCAGCAACAAGACGCAAACCCAAATCATTTACGATAATGTCTTGAACAGATCCATAATCAATGTTTAATTCATCTGCCAACTCTCAAATTGTTAACTTACGATTTTCAGCCAACATTTTTTGTACTTTATCAACGTTTTCGTCGGCTTTTGATGTCGACGGCCTGCCACTGCGATCATCATCATTGATGGACTCACGTCCATTTTTAAAGCGTTCATGCCACTGATACACAGCTGTTTTTTTTAGAGCATAGCTGCCGAAACACTTTTCCAACATTTCCAAATTCATTTTGCCATTGAATCTATTTTTAACACAAAATTTAATATATACACGTTGTTGCAAAATTAAATCCATTGCAAAAATCGACATTCGCAAAAAAACAGATGCACTCAAAATTGCATTACATTTACAAATGTCAAGTTAGAAAGCTGAAGTTCGCAGGGAATATTGTTAAAAGGTGTGAGAACCTACAGAAACGAAAAAAATGTGAATCGGACACCAGGGGGCGCCACACGGTGATGATTCCAGGAACTTTTTGATCAAGGTGGTATTTTGTTAAAAATTCAGCTTTCCTGATCAAAAATGACCTTTTTTGTTGAAAATTCATCTCTTCTGGTAAAAATTTTATCTACTTTGGTTAAACCCAGGTGCGAATTGACCGCCAGCCCACAGTCGGGCCAAACGTCGGACGGTCGGTCCAACTTTGTGCGCCACTGGTCGGGCCAAGCAGCTAAATGATCACGGTCAACCGCCTTTGGCTTCTCCACGTCGTGGCAACATTTGGTCCCATATATGGGCCATCTATTACGATGACGCCGACCCAACCTTCGACAAAAATTAATTTAAAAAAAAAGTTATTTTTAAAATTATTATGATATAATCTTCCCTTTTTACTATTACTAAATAAATAATTCGCACACACGATTTCTTACACTTTTCATCGCACGCTTTAACGCTTTAAAAAATCTTACTTGTCCAGGATTCGAACCCTAACTAAACTAGTGTATTTTACCGCGTACTCTAACCACTCGGCTATCAAAGCACTTGAAGTTTGTTTACAAAAACTGTGTGTTGTATTTTCCTCATAGATTTATTTGGAAAGAGGGTTGACAAATTGGGAAGCTATACTTTGATAATATTCAGTGTTCAATGCTTCTTTAGAATTTTTAAATTTTTCAGGATTTAAAATTAACTTTATTATATATTAAAATAGATACATTTTGATTATTCAAAATTATTAAATTAATAATTCTAAATGTTTCATTTGGACTTTTTTAATTATGATATTGTGTCACAAATTAACATAGGTTTTTCATTTTTGTTGATTTAAACTAAAGTTGATCATTTAAAAGATATCTAAATAATAAATATATTCACCCTTAAACGTCTCTATTTTTGGTTAAGAATTTTTAATGTAAATGGTTTATTTCGAATATTTATATATTTCTACGAGTAACACACCAATCCGACCTCCCAATAATACGAGCAGATCAACTGCGGCCGAAAGCAAATCTATCGAAATGAAGTATGTTATTTGCACCCAATGTTACGGGCACATGTGACTTCGGCGGACAGGCCAACTCTTGACCACAGTTGGGCCGACTGCAGTTTCACGGTCTTTTTGTAACGACGTTACAAATCTACCACAATTTGTGGAATCTGCCACAATTTATCCGATTGTCGTACCATAGTTGGGCCAGAATTGGGCTTACGGTCGCCTTTTTGCTCGCCGCCGACGACTGCCGCCAACGTCGATCCGACCATGGCAGCTTGAAAACATCTTAGTTGGCCCAAATCTGGTTACCGTAGATCGGTTACCATAGCAGGGCCGACTTTGGGCCGATGGTCAAGCTCTGACAACCGACCAAATTTCGCACCTGGTCAGATGCAATTTTTTGTTTGACAATTACCAATCTGTCTTGGTTGCGGATTTAACTATTATGTTGAAAAGATTTCCTTAGTTGAAGATTCATCATTTTAGTTGCGAATTCATCTCTTTGGTTGAAAATTATGTTTTTTTAAAGAAAATTAACCTTCTTGATTGAAAATTCATCTTTTTTGTTTGAAAGTTCATATTATTGGTTACAAATTTATGTGTATTGTTGAACATTCTACTATCTTGGTCAAAAATGAAAGTTTCTGGTAAAAATTTCATCTTTTTGTTGAAAGATGAAACTGTTTATTTGGCACTTTTATTCGTAATCTGTATTACTCAAGAATTTAACTATTATGTTTAAATTAATACTATTGTTAGAACATTCATTGTCTTAGTTGTGAATTTATCTCTCTGGATGAAAATGATCTTTTTCGGTAGAATATTCATCTTTTTGTTTGAAAACATATGTATTTCGTTGAAAATTTATCCTGTTGATAAAAGGTTTATACCCTTGATTCAAAGGTAATTTTTTTGGTTTATAATCCATCTATTTTATTGACATTGTATCTCCTTTCGTAGAAATTTAATATTTTTTTAATTAAAAATGCAACTAATTGGTTGAAAATTAATAATCTGTTTTGTTTGCAACTCAACTATTTTGTTAAATTTATATCATTGTTTGAAAATTTGTAATATTTTGTAGAAAATACTTCGTTTCTTTAATTACAGTCTGTCAAGTTAAAGCGTGGGTGGCTTTACTCGCAGTCGGTAAGGTGTATCGACATGATTTTGGTGTCAAAATATTAAGAAGAGCTCCCT
>NC_046660.1:90114667-90116625 GCF_010883055.1 Belonocnema kinseyi
GCTCGACACCTTGACAAATGTAATTCCATGTAGAAACATGCGTTTAAATAAAATATTTTACCAAAAAAGTTACCCACGCTTTAACTTGACAGACTGTAAAAATAAATTGTTTTAACAGAAGAATTGATTTATTTTTGCGTCCATTCGTGTTTTTTTCATAAAAAATTATTCTTGTTGGTTAAAAATTCATCTATTTTGATGAAATTGCAATATTTTTACATGAAAGTTTAGGAATTTCAAGCTTTCAAAAATGAATTTAAACTGGTACATACATTAATTTAATTTAGAGAATTTATATAATATGTCTGTGAAGAGAACCTGAAGTATCCCTTTTCAGCTCATAGGCATATAATGGCCATTATACATCTATGACGTCTAAAATTTTGAAGGCTTTATCCATGCATCTGTAATATAAAATATGACAGGAATCATGGGGGAGTGTTACTTTATTGACGTCTGTGTTTTCAGTACGAGTCGTAGGCGAGCAGGTTATTATTCCCCTATTTTTTTGAAAAATCCCCCTTTTTACCCTATCTGAAATATTAAACTAGTCGATAGCGGTTGGTGTGAAAAAGAAAAATTTGGAATAAAGAAAAAAATAGTTATTAACTTTTTTATTGAAACATAATGTATATATCTCTTATTCTTTGTAAGACAAAAGTGGATGTCATTAGTTATTGCTTCAATCAATTACACAGCCACACAAAAAAAAGTGTGCGGATCTGGTAACAAGACACACGTATTCCTATGAATTTTGGGGCGCTGAATTCAAATTCGGTATCAAAAATCACCCATCACGTCATGGTTGAGCCATAACCTCAAAAAATGACGAAAAATCATGCACTGAGGCAAGTAAATTTCAAAATAATGCCATTGATGCAAATTTTCACTTCAAAAACATGTCGACAACTGTGAAGGATCAACCCTTGCCTGATATCAACTTATTTAACATAACTTTACCCAACAGAACCTGACCTCACCCAAGCTGAATTAACAGATATTTATTGAACTACACGTAAAGCCCTGGAAGCAATTTTCCCAGTAGCAAATGTGTGCTACATCGAATGGGTCAACTTGAGCCTAACCTAGAAATAAATCTAACCTAGCCTAACCTAACCTAACCTCACGAAACACAATTAAACTGATTGTGTTGTCCCGTTGTGTTTGCGGTACCGTTTGAATCAGCTTGGGCTTAACCTGCAAAGAGTTCAAACCTATCCTAACCTAAAAAAACCGGACCTAACCTAACCAAATATAAATATATCCCTCAAGTCTAAGAAAAGCAGAGAGAAAAAATTTTTGAATAAAACTCTTATACATTTGCATGTTTAAGTTACAGTTCTACATTTTAATTGATACAAACATTGTCAGGTTAATTGAAATGGGGCCAATTCTACTTGTAGTTCTAAGTTTCTTCACATGAGTAATATACGTCTAAATTTCTAACCACCTGTAGTACAATGAAATTAATTTTATTGTGTTACAACGTGAACACTTAAGTTAAGTTGTATTGCGTTAAGCAAAATTTCGGTAGGTTTGTTAAGTAAGATTCATTTGTAGGTTAAGATCGATTTAACCTATTAAATATAGCACACATTTGAGACTGAGAACCGTACGCTTACATAGCTACACGTGTGGTTGAATTTCATTCGGCTAGGTTAGGTTAGGTCAGGTTTTGTTAGGTTAGGATAGGTTAAACCTCTATGTAGGTTAAGCCGAAGCTGAATGAAACGGTACCGCAAACACAGCAGGACAACACAATAAGTTTAATTGTGTTACGTGAAGTTAAGTTAGGTTAGGTTAGGTCAGGGTTTGTTAGGTTAGGATAGGTTAAACCTCTATGTAGGTTAAGTCGCAGCTGAATGAAACGGTACCGCAAACACAACGGGACAACACAATCAGTTTAATTGTGTTTCGTGAGGTTAGGTTAGGTTAGGCTAGGTTAGATTTATTTCTAG
>NC_046660.1:90116725-90130458 GCF_010883055.1 Belonocnema kinseyi
GAGGTTATGGCTCAACCATGACGTGATGGGTGATTTTTGATACCGAATTTGAATTCAGCGCCCCAAAATCTATAGGAATACGTGTGTCTTGTTACCAGATCCACACACTTTATTTTGTGTGGCTGTGTTATTGTTAAAGAAACTTAGAAATAAACGAAGATATTATATTTTCCTGGAATATCTGTTTTGTTTTTTTTATTTTAAACTTTGATGATTGTTAATTCTAAATAGTGGCAAAGTAAGTATAAATCAGACTAATTGTTAAGTGCAATATCTACTTATTATTTTTATTTTTCATTGTGAAATACGAAAAATGAACAAGTTTTTCAATATTACTGAACCTTCATTCCAAATTCCATTTTTTGTAAGTTTTATTTTCATTAATATTCTTATACATTATAAGAATCGGTTGATGTTTAATTTATCATTATACGAAAGAATATTCTTGTAAAATTTATATTTTATTGCTTTTGTACACGCATCACACTTTCCCGTAATGACGGGGAATCTGAAATCGTCGACACTCTTAACAAAGAAAATTTAAAAAATGTATCTAGACAAGTCCTTGTTGATTACAGAAAGGGACTATTAAAAGAAAAATATCCAAAGACAATTATAGCAAACTTTTAAACAAGAATCTTCTCGAATATTTTAAATATCACTGATCAAAGTATTACTTTGTAATTTTATAACTAAAAACAGAACTTGTAAAATTTATTCTAGCAATTGTAACTCCTGAATTACACGAAAGAATTTATATAATCTTGTAAATGCGAGCCGATTGACATTACAGGCCTCTTTTTGTGTGGACAATAGTCACTTGTAGTCAGTTTTTAGCTTAAATTAGAAACTTTTTCACTATTTTCGAATAAATTAGACTCTGGCAGCTTTGCTATTGTTTGATTTATCTGCTCTTGTTAAATAGTGTTACTATTATATAAGTGAAATTCAGAAAGCGAAAATCATTCGATTCTTAATTGAATTTTATAATTAAAATTTTTAAGGAAATTTTATATGGAATTATTTTATATTTTATATGTAAATTTTATTATTACTATTATTTATTCTAATACCATTCATTATACAAATAATTATCAGAAGAAAATGTTTTTTATTGATTCTTTCGCGCCCTTAGTATGTCATTAGTATGTCAGGGTCATTTCAAATTAACTTCAGAATTCTTGTCCCTCCCTAAATACATAACCTTCATGCTTGAAATATCATATTTTAGATATTTTTTCAAGTAAACGGTATCCTTAACTACAAGAAGCACGAAAATAATCTATATTAAAAGTGATTTTTATTTAAGAACTATTATTTTGAAAATATCGTGCAATAAATAAAATGCTTTGTTCCCTTATTAAGCACTTTGAGAAAATTATTTCTAATTTGAATCATATATAATATATACGTTGCATATACCTTTTAAATATAACCTTGAAGAATACAATGTAAAACATTTCGAAAAGAAACCATTAAAGTTAATTTATTTGATAATGTGAAATATCTCAAGTAATCTGGAAATTATTTATAACTATCCATATTACACTTCCAAAGACTTCAAGAGATTAAAAAAAATTAATGATACCAAAGCGTCTTTAAAAATGTAAGAGGCTTTTCGTGGAATTTCAACAGATATCAAAAATTTCTAAAGGCTTTGTAATATTTTTATAAATTTCAAAGAATTTCACAAGAATTAAGGTTCTTCGAGGGATTTCAAAGAGTTCAAGAGATTCTCAAATATTTCGAGGCATTTCACAGGAATTAAAAAATCCACGTGTTTTTTTTTTAATTTCCTTGAAATTCGGAAGATTGCGAAAAAACTCATACTATATTATTAAGGTTTTATGATATTTTAAAAGATTTAACGGGATTTCAAATATTTTAAAAGATTTTTGAATATTTTGAAGGATTTCACGGAAATACAAAAATCCATGCATTTTTAAAGAATTTTCTTCATTTTCGAAGGTTAAAAAAAATTTCGTATAGCAGTTTTAAAAACTTAGGATATTTTAAACTATTGCAAGGGATTTAAAGAACTTGTAGATTTTTAACTATTTCAGGGGATTTCACAGGGATTAAAAAATCCATTCGTTTTTTAAGAATTCCCTTGATATTCAAAAGACTTAAAAGGATCTCATATAGGATTTTTGAGATTTCAGGACATTTTAAAGTATTTAAAGTGATTTAAAAACTTGAGGAGGTTTTTCAGAAATTTTGGGGATTTGCACAGGATTTCATAAATTCAATCTTTTTTAAAAGATTACCTTGAATTTCGGAAGATTTGAGATGATTTCACATAGTATTTATAAGATTTTAGGATATTCTAAATAATTTAAAGGGATTTTAGAGACCTAATATCCTATCTAAATATTTTGGAAGATTTTCGAAGAATTTCAAGGGACTCTATAAGATTTCGGAGGATTTAAATTTTACTGAAATTCCCAGGATCTCAAAGGATTTTTTAGGACTTCAAATACTTCAAGGAATTTCAAGGAATATTATAAACACCTTTGAAAATGTGAGAACACATCAGGATATTCGAAATTCCAAGGAATTTTTAAGAATTTCAAAGAATTTGAAATATTTTAGGGTATTTTAAAGACTCCTAAGAAATTCTCAACAGATATCATGATTTTAATGTTTGAAAAAAAGTGTATGCCGTTTCAAATAAATTCCTGGAATTTTGAAAGATAAGAAACGATTTTATAGGACCTATAAGATTTGAGCATGTTCTTAATTCCGTAGGATTTTTAAAGGTTTTTACTAGTGTTATCAGATTTAAATGGATTTCAATGATCTGAATGTTTTTAAATGCTCTCAAGATATTTTAATACATTTTCAGGATTTCAAAAAATATCATTAAATTTCATGGAAGTTCACGGATCCTATTGGCCCCAATAATTCTTTTTATCGTCATATATTCACATTGAATGATAATTATATAGATTAATTTTGATTAAGCATCAATTACCTTCATTTTTATTATTTATTAAGGTAATATGTTTAGAAATGATTTCCATGCTGAAAATATTATAATAACAATAAAATATTTTTTAAAACTGTATTTAACAATTAAATCTAAAGATTCCCTTTATAAGATTTGACGGCATACTTGAAAAATATAGTCAGGGACATATGGCATTTACTCATATTTAATCAAATTTATTTTGACACGAAATAAAGTAAAAATAATTGGCACTTTAATCAATAAACTTTTAAGGGTTTTCATAATAAATAATTAAATAGCAATTACTTTTATCTCTTTTATCTTGCCTTTTTAAGGGTCAAGATATAAGGTACAAGCTTTCATTTGAGCTACTTCCCGCTAAATACATTTTCATAAAGGGATACAAAAATTTTCTTTTTTTACATTTTTTCCCTATTCAAAATATAATTTGTGACTAGAAAGGTAGGTGCCGGAATGAATTTCTTTGTTTAGTTTGGTTGACATAAAAAATGAAACTGTCCCATAAACCTTTATAAAATCTCCTTCATTTTGTCATATTTTCCGAGTTTTTTTCAAACTTTTTTCAATTGCATGGAAAATTGTGGGAGATGTCGGAAAATTAAGGTGGTCGCTGTATTCGAAATTGCAAAACGCATAAAAATTATGCACTACGTATTTTATAAGTAATTCTGCATCATTTTGCCCTACGACAAAAGAAATTCATAAAAAAATCAATTCCATTTGCGTTTTAAATAAGAATAAAGAGCAGTAGATGGATCTGGCTAAAACCAGTAACACCAAATGTATCTTAATGAAAACAAATGGAGGACAGATTCGAATTCAGCGTAAAAAATGCTTAATAAATATTACGTGTCATTCCACAGAGCATAGATTACATTTTTTCAGTCAGTATAACTGACGCATAAAGAACAGCAGGAAAGTAAGTTCGGAGACAGCCCCTATTTCTTTTATCTCAATTTCCCTCTTCATTAGACATTAATGTATAGAAGTATGAAGTTCCTTCCAAATTATGTTAAGAAGAAATAAACTAGTAGAAAAGTAAAGAAAAAGATTGAGTCAACTAGTGTGGAAAGATACTCTAATTAATGGTATTATTTCAGCATTCCACCGTCTGTCGCACCCGTCTTGTCGGACTAAACCCATCCTCTTCCACTGACAAACATCGTTTTCGTAAACAGATTATGAACCTTTCAGTCGCATCTTACCAATCTGTAGAATATGTGCGTTCAGTCTGAGAAATATATGAAAGATGGCATTTTAAAGATGGCCCTGCTATGTTAGAGTTCAATAATAACTTAATAAGTTTAAAAATCACAATTTGCGGTCTTTCACTATTGTCCTCGTTCCCTTTTGTTTAAAGAATTCTTATTCTTCACCATGTTTTCAAGAAACTTTTCCTTCTCTTTTTCGCTTGAATTTGCACTGTATTAATTGAACCTATTAAGAAAATCAATTAATTTCTGGTTGAAAAGTGTATTACTATATTTTTGTCTCGAAATTCATTTCGTCTGGTTAAAAATTCTACGATTTAGTTGAATATTTAATTACTTTGTTGAACTAATTTAATAAAAATTTCTTTTTTGTTGAAAATTCTTCTCTTTGCCTCGAAATTTAACAATTCCATTTTTAGAACATTAATATTTTTAGTTAAATAATCATCTTTTAGGTGAAATGTTAATTTGATTTTCTTTTACAAGATAAATCATTTTAGTTGCAAATTTATGTCTTTGGTTTAAAATTTCAATGTTTTGTTAATAATTTATTTTATTCAACTTAAAATTACTTTTTTCAACTAAAAATGTAACTATTCCATTTATGGTTATTCAAATATTTGGTTGAAATTTCATGTATTTTGTTGAAAATTTCTTTTCCTGATATAAAATTAATCATCTTGGTTGAAAATTCATCCTTTTTGGTTAAAGCTGCAATTGTTCAATTGTAAACTAATCTGCTTGGGTTGAGGAAGAGATCTATTTTTTTGAAAATTCGCATTTGTTGGTTAAATTCTACTATTTTTTATTTTATATTAAAATATTTCTTTGTTGAAATATGTACTATTATATGTTTTGTTTAGATTTCTCCTTTTTTGTAAAAAAATCAACTATTTACCATCGACTAGAAAATTCCAGTCCTATGGCTTTGACGTTAAAAAGTAAGTGAAGAAGAAATGACAGCTTAATGAATGAAGATCATTTTAAAATTCTAACAGTTCGACGTTAATGAATCTGAAACGAATATGCCGAAAAAAATTGTACAGCGCAAAGACCCGAAAATCGGATAAAAAATAAGGAAACTTTACACTTTTTAACGACAAAAAACTTTGGAGCATAGTTTTTCATTTTAAAAAAATAAATAATTGAAAAAATCTGAACAAATTCATAATGGTATTTTAAACTTTTCTCAAAATATTTCAATTGAAAACTTTGCAAAATGTAAGAAATTGTTTGTTTTTTGTACATCAATATACAACCGTAGTATCTTCAGTTCTAATAAATATGTTAAAGTGAATAGTCGGGAACCATAAGGGGCTAACCCTTATTCGGAAAAATTTGCAGGAGAACAGAAAAATTCTTCATCGAGTACGCCTTGGGATAGGCTCTTGAGGAACTTTGTTATTTTATTAAAAATAGTAAGATTCAATATTATCACTTTCTGAAGAAAGCATGAAACTTAGGACAAATTAAACCATTCGAAAAGCCAAACAAGTGCATTTTGAAAATTTGGTGGATTAGCCTTATATTTCCCGACCATTTGAGTGATTTAAATTAAAGGTAGTTAGTTCAGCTGTCTGTAATTATTTAAAATTCGAAAGAAGTATATGCTTCTTTTTCTCTTCGTACAAATTGCAATGCTTGAAGACAGTTTTTCATATTGGAAAGCAAGTGTCAGAAACAAGCAAATCGTAATTTACATGAAAAGAAAAAGAAGCACACTTTTTTCTTTCAAACTGTGAATAATTACAAATAGTTCAAGTAACTACCTCTAATTTAAATCACTCCGTTGTCTTTATTAGAACTGGAGATAGTACGGTTCTAAATTTATGTACAAAAACGAATAATTTGGTATATTTTGCAACTGTTTCAATGGAAATTTTTTGAGAAATGTTTGAAGTACCACCATGAATTTTTTCAGATTGTTCCAATTCCTTTTTCAAATGCTCCAAAGTTGTAAAGCTGTAAAGCTGTAAAATTTCCTTACTTTTTATCAGATTTTTAAGTCTGTAAGCAGTATAATTTTTTTTAGCAAACTTTTTTCAAATTCATTAACGTACCACTGTTTGAACTTTAAAATGATCCTTTAATCATTGAGCTTCCATTTTTTCTTAACTCACTTTTTTATCGTCCCAGCCAGAGGACTCAAATTTTCTCGCCGATAGTAGTTCAAAGAGTGACGTCAAAGTTAGCCTATTTTTTGGACCTCCCTAGCGTCCTATGGAAAAATATAAAAATATGTTACGGGCATCAAATTACTCGTCATTAAAATCCAAAATGAGCATTGCTTTTCTTTTTTTTAATTTCAAAATGTTACCCCTATTTAGGGTTTGAGAAGACCCCAAAAAATAAAAAAATAGGAAATAACACAAATTATAAAATCATTTTTCATTGTATTTTTTCTATAAAATAAACCTCACAAAAGTAATATCACGTATTTTCTTTATTCATAATTTCTAAAAACGAAAATTGATGCTCACTTTGGTTTTCAATGAGGACTAATTTAATGCCTGCAACACATTTTTATATTTTTCCCCACGTCGTTAGCGAGGTCTAAAAAATAGGCTAAAAACAGCCTATTTTTGCGTCACTCTTTTACGGAGGTGCTGTCAGCTGGGCCTGTAAGGAACAAGATTGCGTTGCTCTTGTCAGCAACTGAAGCGGAAAACATAGCTCTCGCGGAATCAATTTAAGAAGGCATCTGGTTACGGCAGTTAATAACAGATTACGGAAAAATATTATACAAGGTCCAACAACAATTCTAGAAGACAATCAAGGATGTTTGAAGATTTCTTAAAACAAAAAGTTCAGCAACAGAACAAAACTCATAGCAACCAAGTTTTGCTATGTAAGTGATCTGAGGGATAAAGGACCAACAGAATATTAATACTGTCCTACAGAGCACATATTAGCAGATATGCTCACTAAACCAATGAACAATATCAGATCATCCATACTTGGGAAGAAATGCAAAACAATTAAGCCATCTCAGATCATCGTTGAGGAGGGATATTGGAAAGAGAGAGAGAATTTGGGTTGAAAATTCACCTTTTTGTTTTAAAATTCAACTATATAATAAAAAATTATACTTTTTTCACTTTTGTTCAAAATTGATATATTTTATTGAAAAATATGATTTTTTTGTAGAAAATTAAACTTTTTATGAAAAGATAATCTTTCTGTTGCAAGTTTAACTGCTTGATTGAAAGTAATGAAATAAATATACCACATAATATTGAATGACATAAAATACTCTTCATAAAATAATTGCATTTACCTCTGAGTTTCCTAATTTTCAGAATTAAATGACACATATTATCTACGCCAAATATCCAGCGTGCAACCAGGTGAAAATCTGATAAACTAATTTATGAAGGGCAGTACTACCGTCTCACATGAATCGACACTTGAGAACACGGGGGTGCTATACCTTCCAGTTCACGTACTATAACTTTGCTATTTTGAAATTTCTGCTGAAAAGCGTATTTTGGCTTTTTTCAAATAAATAATTTCAATTGATAAATAACTTTTTTTATACAATGCATATATAGATTGCGGAAATTTGACCTATACGTATATTAATATTTATTTATACCTTGAATTATAAGATGTAACGCAAATATCCTATACTTGTATGAAATTAGACATCTTTTTATCACTTTAAAGATGAGTACTACTTGATCAGTTTCTACAAATGCATTTAAAGTTTTACAATTATACTACCAAGGTAGTATACTCCAAGACGCATATACTTTTGAACCTGGATTTGAGTACGGTTTCGGTTCTGGCCTTGGATTCGAATCCGGGGCCTCGAAACGTAAACAGGTAGGAACGCGTAAGCGCTTTCTGTTCGACTGCTAAACATGACATAACTTGATGCTACTAACACTGTAAAAAAAGATTTGTGTAAAATTACAAAATTCCGGAAAATTGAATACTGTATCATTGTAAATATCACACACTCCACTGTGTGATTTTACAAAAGTGTGTGGAATTACATCCTCTAACGATATAAATAAAAGGACCCTCGAACAGCAGTTTAATATTAAACTCTCGATAAAAACACAATTACACATTTCCTTGTACGAACTTTACATTCAGAAGGGAAAATTCAGTCGCAGCGTGTAAAAATGCCATGCGCCGGTAAAGTCACTTTCCTGCGATTGAAAATTGCTTCGAGATTTTTAATTTTACCCTGGCGGAAACTGTAAGATTTTTTATCTATAATTAATAGAAAATTTAGAATAATTAATCAAATAATATGTGAATACAAAAGCGTTTCTCGTTTTCGTTGTTTATCGATGCCTTCATCCTTTTTCCTGTGATTGTTGTGGGAAAATTACACGTTTCTTGTAAATTGACAGTGATTGTTAAATGAATTCTACCATAAATGAATGAAATTGACAATGAACGTGTAATTTTCCCACAACAATCATAGGACATAAAAATACCAGTGATTTTTGTGGGCTTGATAACCTGCGAATAAATCCAGTGCAAGATTGTGCAAAATTTTCGCAGCATTCAGATATATTTTAGAATTGAAATCGTGGAGTGTGCTGGGTTGAGCGCATCACAAAGACAAAGCGCAATGTGTTTCACTTAAATAAATTTGTTCGTATGTTTAGCATGCTTGCGAAAAAAATCTAATTTTTCTGCCTAATAAAACCATGACTCCTTTTATTTATATATCTTATTATTCTTACGATTTGATTTACTTAAAACATGCATTCAGCGATTTAAAATACCGGGCTGGTCATTGCGTGTATGCAAACTTTTACATGAGGCGTTTTACAGTGTCACTGTAATTTCACAAGGCGAATGTAAAATTCCATTCTTCCAAAACTGCTTTTTACCATCTATGTGCGATTTTACACTATCATGTTATTTCTACCTAATTTTGGTAAATTTCCCACAGTAATCACTGGTATTTTTATGTCCTATGATCTTTGTGGTAAAATTACATGAACATTTTTACAGTGTATGTTCAACTTTTTTGACAGCTTTCAAACAAAAATTGATCAAATTCGAGCTATTCCTATTTTGCATTTTACATTTTCTGCTATTGGAATGAAAAAATGCGGTTATTCAGAACGTATATTTCATATTTTTGTTACGGAATATTTAAACATCAAAAAGATAACCATAGTATCTTATGTGTTTTAGATAGGTGGTAACGTGTCCGGCTTGTGTTTCTTCAATCTCCACGAAATTTTATACGAAGTTTGAGGTTCGAGTGTTCAAAACCTATCGCCCTGATATATTTCATTTTATTCTTTCACACAATGAATTTTACATTTTCGTGTTTAAAATTATCGGCCGAATTGGAATATCACAACGGATTCATTTGTCATATTCATCGCTAGGTGGATTCTTACAATTTTTCGTAAAGTTACTCCGATACACGAGGGTCCTTTTATTTACATCCACCAGAGATGTAAAATTCAATAGATTTTTGTTACAGTGTTGTTATAATTTCAATATCCAGGAAGAAATATAATGCTGAAATGAGATAATATTAAAAAGATGATTATAAAGATTATTTCTCGATTAGCAATTATTTTCAAAGTTAAAAATGTTCATTTAATAATTGAGTTATTTGTGTCGCTTGCCTTCGTTAAGAATACTTATTTTTGAAAGTTTAGTCCCGTTTTAACATTTTTAATCCATTTTTATTTAAATTTTAATCAAGTCTCGGAACATTCGACTCCTGAGAGACATATTTTGCGAGACAGGATCTCCCTGAAGAAATACGAAATGGTAAATATACAAGCAACAACGCAGTAAATTTCTCTTACGTAAAGGGAAAATTTGCATATATTGTTTTCCAAAGTTTTAAGTTCGTTACTTTGGTAATTTAGGTAATTTTACAAATAACTGAAATTCAAATTGTACCACAAACATTGATCAAGGGAGCAAACATAATTGAAGTTCAAAATGACTTTAAAGAAATGACCTGAAACAAACTAGAAAGCCTAATTTTTCAGCGTGCAAAAGCAATAGAATCAAGGATATTCTACAAAAATGGCTACCACGCATTAATAATCGATTTATATTTATGAATTTCAAAAAAAAATGTAAGGATAAATTCATTATAAACGAGTAGAGTGGTTTATAATAAGGGTGACTCAGGCAGTAGATATGGACGATCTTGGTCAGCCGGTCGATTGAAAGCGATAGGGCGAAGAGGGACATTGCCCTTTCTTCAACGCAATGATTGACAATGTTATGTTCATCGTTTAAAAAAATCAAACGCATAATAATATGTGTACTAGAGCCAATAATAGAAATCAATGAAATTAAAAGTGATATTATGAATCATTTTCTGTTCCTATAGGTAAATGTTCCAGACAAAAATTCAGGTTTTCAACAATATACTTTAATTTTCAATAAAGTAATTAACATTTCAACAAAATACTTGAATTTGTAACAAAATATTTGTCTCTTTTAACTACAAAAATGAATTTTCAACAAAATACTCAGATTTTCAACAACGACAAATTTAACTTCAACCAAAAACAATTGCATTTTAAACCAAACAGTTGGATTTTTAACAAAAACTAAATTAAATTCCAACTAAACAATATCATTTACAACCAAATACAGTGAAACACTTCAATAGTCCTCCCTTCTATAGCCCTTTCGAGATTTGACGCCACGCAATAGGTACGTGTAACGGGAGCTCCGCGGGGTCTGTGGTTATCACTCAGGCAAGCACTCAGGCGTGAACAAACAAAGGCCGAGTGAGCTATAATGACTTAGTTCCCATTCCACCTTCCGAAAATGATGAAATCCTAACTGAAGTTAAAAAAATTTTAACCAAAAAAAATACATCGTAAGTAAATAAAAGATTTTTTAGCAAAGAAAGAAAGTTCATCCAAATTGTTAAACTTTCAAGCCAAAAAAATTAATTCTCTGTAAAACAGTTGAATTTTCAACTAAGGAGTTTATTTTTAGAACAAAGAATTGCATTTTTAACAAAAAACAGAAACTGTCAAACCAAGAAGATTATTTTTTTGCCAAAAAAGACGTATTTTCAATTACAAAAAAGTACTTTTTCAATCAAAATTACAAGATAAATAAATTTCTGACAAAAATATTATAACAGGGTGACCGCAAAACTTCATTTTCAAAATTGCCTTATTATTCATTTTTCCTGACCATTAATTTTAGAAAACCAACATCTTAATCCTGGAACATTTTTAGCATGCTCTATAAACAGATTAAAACAAGTTGAAATAAAAATACAAATATTTCAAATTCATTATCCTTTACAGTTATTTTAAGTACATCTTATAGAAATTCCCTAATATTTGCAAGATTTTTTTACCAACCCCTGATTTTTCTTTGATTTTCCAATTATTCCTAACTTACACCTACCCTGCACATTTTAATTCAGGTTTAAGATATACAAAACTCCAATCAGACACTGTTACATTTTGCCTTTACGACACGTCTCTGCTCGGTTCTCATATGTACCTAAATTGCATCGCATTTATCGAATCGCTAGGCAATTAAGTACAACACTGGGCCCATAGATAAATATCGCTAATGAAATTTCTAGACCAAATATATTGTAGATAACGATGTTGTTTCTACTTATAGTTCACGATTCATTTCATAACGATCTGCTAATAGTCTCCAATAATCGAATGATGCATAAAACTTATTAATTTACTAATGGCATGATAATTCTAAGCTATAACTATATAATTGTATTATAGTTTGAGATATAGCATACTTTAAAATATCGAATTTTTCAAAGAAATAAAATGTATAGCCGGGGAAGCTACTAAAATTTTTCAGAAAATTCCAGGCTACTTTCCGGTTTTCTTGGTCAAAAATTACATTTTTTCAAATTACATTTTAAGCGCATTTATAATAATATTTTTTAAATTCTTATTGCTTTATTATATAAATTTATAAAATAATCAAACATTTTAGTACTACAAGGTAAACTAATTTAAATGATTGTAAAAGTTATTTCAGGCCTCAGAACCTCAAATGCTCTGAAAGGAAGCAAAATAGAGTTCAAGACGACATATATTGCATATTTAAACAAATAGTCGAATTAGACAAAAAATATGATTAAAAAAAAAAGGATTTGTGCTTTCTATACCAACTCAATTGTTTCCCAAAAACTTGACTTTTGAACCCGAAAAGATAAATTTTCAACAAAAAAGGTTTTTTTTAAATAAGAAAGATACATTTTCCGAAAAAATAAGCCGATTTTATAGAAAACCTATGAATTTTAAATCCAAAAACATGAATTCGAAATCCTAAATTAACATAAAAGTTCATTTTCAACAAAGAAAGGTTAATTTTCAATACAAAAGGAATAATTTTGTATCCATTAGGAGGAATTTTCAACAAGGAGTTAAGTTTTTTTAACTAAAAAGTCAAATATTTAAGAAAAAATTGAACTTTTTAACCCGAAAAAATTCAAAATAAACCAAAAAGATTCACTCTCAACCAAATAATTCAATTTTCAACCTAAACCCGGTGCATTTTCAAACCAAACAGTTGAATTTGCAAGTCAAAAAGACGAATCTTTTGCAAGACAGTTGAATATTCAACCAAGAAAGCACCATTTTTTAACAAAAAAAAGATTAGTTTTAAACAATAAAAATAGTTTTCAATGCTAAAGAATAATGTTTGCATTTAAAAACATGAAAGTTAAAAAAATTGTTAAGTTTTCAAACAAAGAAATTACTTTTAAAAAAATAGTTAAATTTTAAAGAAAAGAATTAATTTGTTCACTAAATAGTAGAATTTACAATAATAGAAGATGAATTCTGAACACGAAATATAATAGTTGCTATTTTAAATTTAAAAAAAAATAAATTTTAACTAAAAAAAGGTGACTTTAAGGAAATACATAAATTTTCATCTAACAATAGAAATTTTACCCAAGCGATATGAATTCTAAACAAAAGTATGATAAACTTTTTAATTAATTAAAATTTTGAATTCTGAAGGTAGATGTTTAACAAATCAGTTGAATCTTTGACCAAAAAAATTGACAAATTAGTTGAATTTTGAACAAAATAATTAAAGTTTCGGAAATTTTTTGGTAACACAGAAAACAATTTCAGGATTAATTTTCCTAAAGACCTGGGTTTTAAATCATCAAAAGATGCACATTTTTCATATGGGAGTGACCTAAGATTATTATATAACAACAAATATTTTGCTTATTTCAAAAGACGCCAGAAAATAAACCCGGAACATTGACAGTAGAACGCTTCTATACCGCCAATTTCGTTGCTGACGGTGGGTGGGAACTAACTCAGTATAGCCCGCTCCATTTTTGTTTGTTCACGCCTGAGTGCTCGCCTGAGTGACAACCGCACACCGCGCCGCTAAGGTTACACCTACCTACGGCGCGCGGCGTCAATTCTCGGAAGGGCCATATATGGAGGGGAGGAGGCTATTGCAGGGCTTCACTCTATTATACAGTCTGTCAAGTTAGAGCGTGGGTGGCTTTACTCGCAGTCGGTAAGGTGTATCGACATGATTTTGGTGTCAAAATATTAAGAAGAGCTCCCTCTTTC
>NC_046660.1:90130558-90131790 GCF_010883055.1 Belonocnema kinseyi
ATTTATTATTTATTATTTACTTATTGCTCATTTTTATAAGCCCCAGAACGTTTGTATACAGTTTAATCAGTGCTTGACAATAACGCATTACTCGGAACGTTAATTTTTTTAGTAAAGATAGCGTTAACGCGTTACAATTTTCGGGTAACTGTAATGTAAAACGTACCTTATTGTGAATTATTTTACGCTATTTATTCAAAATATTCATACTGCATTTTATGTCATGATAATCAATCAGTAAACTTATTTTCATAATAGTATTATATCTCTATATATTGGATTAAAAGGAAACATTTTTGTCCGAATGAAAATTGGCGTGGAGTAACAAGTCCTTTACTAAAAAATTCTGACACTGTTGAAGCATTCGTTTTAATAAGAAGTAAATGACTTACAATTATTTAACATTCGAAAATATCTTCAGCTTTTCATTAGAATAGAGATTTTTAACTTTAGGATTTTTGAAATAAGAAGAATGTTACATTCAAGCATTAAAAAAATCCATTATTTGTATATGTCTCAAGTACATATTTTTTTACCTTTTGTATTAAAATTTAAAAAATATGTTCAGATAGCTTAGATAATACTTGAGAATCCATAAAAATGGCTTAATGGAGAAAATAAAGAAATAAATTATTTAAAAAAGCGTTCTCTATACCTAAAAAGATTTGTCATCGCTTTATCAATGTTCACTGAAGTCATGGGGGAAAAGATTTTTTTTTAATGAATGAAAATTAAACGACACTTATATTTTCGATTTCAGAAAAAATTGTTCACAAAATTACGGGTATTCACGTTTTGACGTCTATTATTCGAAAAATCCACCATTTTGTCTTTAAAAATCTATAGTTTTTGACCTAATTCAGAAATTCAAATATTCTTTTCGGAAAATTTAAAATCGCTACAATTCAAAAAGGTTACGGCAATTTGTTTGGAATTAAAGGGAATGAAAAATTATTAAATTAATATTAAGTCTTCTTAAGAATTTATTTTATGCCATACGCACTGCTTCGATTACAGAAAGTTCCGTATTATTAGTCAGAGCCTTTGTTTATAAGCAAATGTCAAAAACAGGTGTTTTAAACAACTATGTGTTTAATGTTCCTAGTTGTCTCGATATTGGAAGCAGGAGTTATAAACTGGAACTCTCAGTGCAGAAGAAGAATTAGTAGCGACCTTTTAAATTTTGTTCTAATATTGTTTTAATTTGATCCACGTGCAGAGATAATTCTGAT
>NC_046660.1:90131890-90133807 GCF_010883055.1 Belonocnema kinseyi
ATAATAAATAATAAATAATAAACAATAAATAATAAATATTAAATATTAAATAATAATTATAAAAAAAGCGCCCGCTTATTTTCAAAGTCTTATTGCGCTATAACTCTACTTATAATTATATGAACACATTGATATAGAAGCACATTGTTCATGGAATGATTACAATTAATATAATAAATGCGGCCAAATTACGTTGCAGGATTTTAAAAAAATTTGAACTTGCAATTTGAAAATACAGTGAAACCCTTCAATAACCCTCCCTTCTATACCCATTCCGAGAATTGACGCTGCGCCGCAGGTAGGTGTAACAGGAGCTGCGCGGGGTGCGCGAGGTCTGCGGTTGTCACTCAGGCGAGCACTCAGTCGTGAACAAACAAAAACGGAGCGCTCTATAATAAGTTACTTCAGAGAAAATCTTGAGCAGTGTTGAGAAGTTTCTGAGCACAGGTAAAACCAAGCGAACTTAATAATGAATTCATAATATGAAAAAATCCCGAAAAGTGGTTGAGAAAGTTTACCACGGCCGTGGAAACTCTTGTGTAGATGGGTTGTGCACCCTATCATTCTCACGCTTGTGTACCGCACCCTTTGTGCTAAAATTGGAAGTGACGATGGCGCATATTCACTTCGATGGCTCCAAGCTTTTATTCGCTGGCGTTTGGCCCTACCTAACATACCGTTCAAACGACACGACGTGCAAAACCGCGAAAAGCCGATGCTGGAGAGAAAATTATTCTGTGTTGTTTACATGCAACCTCGTTAATCACTTTGTTACGAAAAACTCCTGATCAATCGAAAGCTATCCGGTTTATGAATGCGGTCTCGAATTATAATAAAACCTTGTTAAAAATGTTTTTACTTTTATGTCCAAAGTATTGTAATCAAATTTCTGATCCGATTTTCGAAATAAGGTGAAGGATGGTCAAAAAGTGACTAAACTTTATAAGAAAAAGTTCGTCAGGAATATTTTCTAATAATTATTATAAGGGAAATTGCCAAAAAGTTGACCGCTTTAACTCCTAGTCATTTTCCACTTTCCCTTTAAATAATAAATTATTTAAAAATTATCTCTATAATGTATTTATACTAAAGCACAATCTACAAATAAAAAATAAATCATTGCTAAATAATATTATCACCTTTTTTTAAATATACATTTAGTGGAAAAATATAAAGATCAAGACGAGTTCAATATTTTAGAAATGCGAGAATGTTGAAAATAACTTTGAAGTTTTTCAGACAACTTTTCGTTATGTCACACTGCATTGCTATTCACAGATCAAATTTGAAAATAAGGATTCAAGCTATTGAGAGTACGGGCTAAAATTGTTAATTTTATACGTACGAAGATTTTATGATATTTTATCATAGTTGTGTGTCCTATCACGCGACAATTCATATTTAGCACATAAAAATTCCTTGATCTTTTAGTTTTATATTTTTATGCTCTCTTAGGTTACCCGTAATTTTAAATAAATATTTTAGGAACTTCGGAAATTTGGTAGTTTTTGATCATTTCATTATCCAAAATGTTCCACTATTCGACAATCGCCCACAAATGAAATACGACGTATAATTTAAATATAAATAGTATATAGAATTCTGGTTTCCATTTCGGCTTTTTTGAAAGACTCTATTGGAGTAGAGAAAAACAATTCTTTAGTTCATAGAATGGCAAATCCTTTTAGTAATCCATATTTTCAGATGTTTTTAGACTCGAACGAATAGAATGAAAACTTGGAATTTTTCAAAGGTTGATTTCAAAGTGCAGAAGAAAAATTATATTCGGTCATACGATCAGATTAATATTTATTCATTCATGTACAGTCTGTCAAGTTAAAGCGTGGGTGGCTTTACTCGCAGTCGGTAAGGTGTATCGACATGATTTTGGTGTCAAAATATTAAGAAGAGCTCCCT
>NC_046660.1:90133907-90144270 GCF_010883055.1 Belonocnema kinseyi
TATTTTAGAAAGTATCATAAAAAATGAGGAGCATGTAGTCATTTACCATAGTCTCTCGCGAAAAGTAAAAGCAGAAAACAAAAACAGAAAACGTATATTCGGACACTAATTTAGGCCGACAAGATGCAAAATACCCCCGGAATTCCGATAGCAGTTAAATGTTCGTAAAATTACTAAGAATCCTAAAAGTGCTTCGCAATAGGGTAGTTTGACGAAGCATGCCATTTACGATTCTTAACAATTCTTGTTTCCTAATTAATTTTTATAAGCTTGTCATAATTATATTTGAAAATCTACCTATAATTTATTGTAGAAATATATATGCTTTAAAATCTGTATTATGACCCTCCAATTATTATCAACTATTATGCATAAACTTATCCACATATAATTGTTTCTAACTTAAAATAATTTTAAAATACGACTGCGAAGTACTATGGATGTATTTACTATAGGTATATTTATTTGTGCTCATTTTATGAGCTACTTTCTTCCTCATAGGTATCAAATGAATTTGCTTTCTCATAGAGGGAGGTTTCTTTCCTACAAAAACAAAATGGATACTTTCAATATTTTTCAAGCTTATATTTCTGTATTACCGTAAATCTTATTTTCTGAAATTTAGAAAGCTAATCACGTGTCAATCGATGTATACTATTTCAAAAAATAACTTTTTTACCTGCGATAGTGTTATATTCCAAATTTAAAAATATTTTCTACATATAAACAATGTCGCCTTTTTCAAGCTCAAAGATGCTATTCATTGATCAAGAATGGTCATCGAAAGTGCGTCAATAGGTCAATCCATGTATCTCGAAGACGCGAACAAACACATCAATTACAATACTCTTATATTCCCAATTTAAAAATGAATTAAATTAGATAATAAACAATTTACAAAATATATACTACTATTTTATTACCAATATTTAAAAACTTTTCCTCATATCGGCAGAATACACAAAGCTTTTTGAAACTTTTTTTTAAAAACGCGAACAAATTATCTGCATACCGTATTTCAGTATACTGAATATCAAAAAAATTTTTGTGATAAAAACAAGGAAATTTTTTGAACTCTCTAAAGTAAAAAAAACTGCTTCTAAATGGCCGATCTAACTCAAATTCCTATCAGACCTGAATGTCTGTCAGAACTACAATTCCGCTAAATTTTAAGATCATAGCTCTATTTCTTTTCAAGATATGGTGAACGGAAATAAGTAACACACACAAACCTTTTTTGAAAATTGTATTTTTGAGCTCCTGAAGTCGAATTATATCTAAATATCTCAAAAAAATAGATTTGAAAATTTGGGTCATTAAAAATCCATCCCTACGAGGGATTAATTTAATTTCGTATAACTGGAGTCCTTCTTCACTATATAAAATTCAGTTTCATTCGATATTTCCAGAGGCTTATAAATTATGCAAATCACAATGAACTTCAGATTTTAGGGCAGTTATTATTAACTTGGACTCTTGCCAAACAGAAAGCTACATTTTTCACTCATTTCGCAAGTATTCTTTCAAAAACCAAAAGTAAAACGAACGGAAGGACTCAGAGCTCTTGCCAAGAATCAGGGCAAGAAACCAAACTTTTTTTATTTAAAGAAACTTCTACGGCGCAATTTTTAAAAAGAATAGATATATTACTGCGAAATACATATTTGAACATAGTTCATTTCAATAAACATTACAATTATTGTTCACAGTTTCACATTTATAAATGCTCATCTCAATGAGAACATATTTGGTTTTATGTGAAAATTGAGTTTGGCGGTTATCATCAAACTCTCGATGTTTTTGGACTCACTGATTCAGAAAAAATGGATTTTACTTCGACGTCTCTAGTTGACGCCGTTGTCGTTGTCGATCTCATCGTAGCCTGTAAACACGGTAACCTTTGTCACATTGTTTTAAGGTCTGAACAGTAAGGACTTATTCCTTAATTAAATATTTTGGATAAAAATTCAAAAAGTTAGAGCATTTTCAACATTTTTAACACCATTTTTTTTGAAAATTCAAAAGTTCGATGTACGGCTATTTTAATACTCAGGTAATCGAACAATTTACCCTCATAAATTCTCCATAACAACAGATTATCAGAGTTATAGTAGTTGTAAAATAAAAAAGAGAAAACGCACAAAATTGCACAAAAATAATAAAAAAAGAAAAAATTTCATTTTGCGATCAAACTATTCAAGGCAGTTTTTTATTTTATTCGTAAAACAACACTAAAAATTAGAAATTTTAATTTTCGATCAAACGACACAAGCTAAGAAAAAAAGTTATTCACTTAAAAAAGAGCTTCCAACTTTTCATTAATCATTTTTCTATAGAAAGCGTAGTTTTGTTTTAATCGTAAAAAATAACATAAGAAATAAAAAATACATTTTTTCGAAAAAACGATAGAAGGTTTGAAACAAAAGATAAATCACAATCATTAAATGACAGTTGTCAATTCTTTGACCTTTAATTTTAAAAGGTCTGTGCACAAATGTGCACATCCATTAAATGATCAAAAGTGTTCCTCTAAATCATCAATATATTATTCATAAAAAATTAAACTAGAGTGTACCTAACCTCATCTTCTAATATTAGAACCTCATCAGAGTTATTTTTTCAGCTGTGAAAATGATTAGTATGATTTCAAAATTGGGCGAATACCTAAAATAAGCAAGTAATCAATTAACTTTAATTATACTTGTTAAAATAATAGTTAAGCGACTTGTAACTCCAGCCGCAAGTCTCCTGATCAATTTGTAGAGAACCAGAATAAAGGTCAAGTTAATTATTCTAAAACTAATCCAAAAAAAATTCAAAAACTAGCTGCATTCTCGAATTGAAAAAAAATGTATGGGTATATATTAATCGCTGACGCTATATAATCATAGTTAGCATTTTTGCATTTCTGTTTGATTAGGTTTAAAATAGTTAACCTGACCTTTATTCTGAATGTCTACTAATTGTACCATTTTTTATTTGACCAATCAAATTCTTACATCGTGAGGATGCATAAATATGTTACCGTATTTTATAACAAATAAATGATTTCAGACATTTCTCGAGTTACAGCCATGATTTCAGCTGATAGTAGATTTCGAATAAAGGAAGCATGATTTACAGTAATTTTAAAGCTAACTTATGGTAACTTACTATAAATTGCCGAAAATTCAATTTTAAACATTTTCATGAATTTCCGTAAATTTATGGTAACTTAAGATTAAATACCTAAAATTATATCTCGAAGTGCTTATAAATTTTCATAAATTTATGGAAATTTTCAGTATTTATGGTAATATTACCGGAAATTTATGATAACTTAAGATAAAATGCTGAAAATAATATCTAGAAGTGTTAATAAATTTACGGAAATTTATGGAAATTTTCGGTAATTTATGGTAATTTCACAGATAAATATGGTGACTTACCATAAATTATCCAAAATTCAATTTAAAGTATTTTTAGAAATTTCCAGAAATTTATGACATTTTTGGTAATTTTTGGTAACATTATAGGTAATTTATGTTAAATTGAGATAAACTACCGAATATTCAAATTTAAACCTTTTTTTAATTTCCGGAAATTTATGAAATTTTTGGTAAGATTACAGGTAATTTATGGGTAAATCACCCAAAATTCAATTTGAAAATGTTTATACATTTCTTTTCTTCTTTTATGGTAATGTTATCAGTTATAATTATATGGTAAATTTCCATGAATTACCTCAACATTCTATTATCTTTAACCAAAATTTCCTTAGAATTTTTACGGTGAGTGGGCTGAGTATTGTAAATTGCAAGTTCATAGATGTATAACTTTCATTAATCACATCTGATGTTACTTTTCACTCCCTAGAGAGTAAGAAGTCCTTTTTACTCCCTAGGGAGTAAGAAGCACTTTTTACTGTAAATGTGAATGAATGTAAGTGGTAAAGCTTTAGCGCTGCTTCATAGGCTTGGAAAAGGGCTGAAATCATACATGTGTCCTGCGAATCGAATAGCTCTTCTGCGCAGCCCAAATTACCGTAAAAATGTACTGCATTACGTAACAAATAACATTGCTTCACAGATATCAGTCTTTCTCTGAAAACGCACTAAACCTTTCCGACAAACCCAATTTAAGGAGCGTCTACTATTTATGTAAGATGTGACGATGAGCTCTGGGTGATTTGCTGTCATTTTGACATTTAGTCCGGCCCTTTAAATTTATATTAGGTGATTGACGTTGCAGAATTGACTGGCGGCATTATAGACACTATAATCTCGTCCGTCACAAGCAAAAGGGCCGTACGTCATACCCCTCGTGGACAGTTTTACAGAGAGCAGAAGAGTATGGCCAAATTCCATCATTGTCCACTAGGGGGGCCGAGAGAGTCGGATAAAAGTCCAGGTGGACACGCGTTCTTCCGAAACTGCCAACTTCTTTTTATTTGGACTTCCTACTTTGTATCATGAAGCTTAGTTTCACAAGAAAAACCGAATTTTCTTTCAAATCACCGCTGATTTTGTCTTTTATGCTTTTGAATATTCGGAAGGGGGGGGGGACAAAAAGCAATACAAAATTTCCCATATGGTATATGGATGGCCCCAAGGAAGGAGATGAAAATGAAGAGCGATATTTTCCGTTAAATAAATTCTGGATGAGAAAAACCGTACACGGAAAAAAATTCTTGAGACGAACGAGTGAATCGAGAATATATTAAACTCAAAAAAGTGTACGCTTGGATTAAGTAAAACGTTAAGTTATAAGAGTTAAACATTTAGTTACTTTATGTAAATTGTTCTCTTAAATCAGTAATTTGGACAAAATTGCAAAGTTCGAAAGTTTATTATTTTCGACAGATTATGTATAATTGTATTATCTTTAGATTAGAAAAAAATTTAGTTGTTTTAGAAATATATTAACTTACAGTAGCCAATCTTTCGTCTGGTATCGCGAAAATGAATTTCCCTGAAATCCGTGTAATGCATTTGGATGTCAAGTTTGTTGTTTTTATCGCGTTTCTTGATATTTCAATATAGTTATCGCCTACAATCGAAAAAAATGTAAATTATTATCACTGCATCATAAACTCCATTTAATATTAACATTCGCGCACATTTTAAGTGGTAAACAGCGTTTAATTGTCCAAAGTAAATCTGCACTGTCACTGCTCCCGATTAAACCGTCGCCATTTTATTTGGCTGCTCCCATAATGCACCAGCACTCTTCCGATAATGGATTCAGACACCTATTCTTAATATCCCTATTATAGCTATACTTATTCGGGGTTTGACTATACGATATCCCTGGTATATGGAAAATTGTCAAAGATATTCATTTTCGCTGATCCAAGGATCTTTCTAAATTCCTTCGTTCGTTTTCGGCTAAATGTTCAGCTATAATAAGGAATAATATCCCTGTCACAGCTCAATTTTTTTTACCGTGTAGATATGACATTTTGGATGCCACGTCCTTTCAGATCAGTTCCATTTTTATAATTTTGGGCATTGAGTTTTTCACTTTAAAGAAGAGTGGTAAGGACAACATACAAATAATTAAATATCTTTCATGAAAATTTGTCAAAATGTGGTTAGTACATTATAATTATTAATTAGAAAAAAGCTTGTAACCTATAAATTTTGTACTCACTCAATTTAAAATTATACTTATACTTCTGGCTTTGATGTTCGACATTTATTTACTTTTTAATTGAAGATTTCGCAAAGCACTATTTACATATATTTATCATGTATTTATTTAGCGCAGTCACACCGAGACATAACCTCTATAGTCTAAGATTTACCATTCCTTATTATTATATAGACAACAATAATTTAAAAAGAATATATATTCTTAAGGTAAGAGGGCCTTTATCTTACATTAAAAATATATTCTTGGCGCTTGTTTAAGTTGCAAATATTCTTCAACTTAATGGGAATTTCTTAAAATTAGAATATAATTTTTTCAGTAGAGACATGCCGCACCGCACTTCAGTCACTTTGGAGGGAAACTTAAAATTTTTCTTGGGAGAATGATGCCATAGGAAGACTTGCGACTGCACAAACAAGCAACAGATAGGGCAATTTGGTTCGACAGACTTGCCGCACTTTTGCCACTTTAGAGGAGAGCTTAACAGGGGGGGGGGGGGGGGGGGGGGGGGGGGTGACACAGAGAATATTGCGACTAGGAAGGCAAGCTGCACATGTGGAAAATTGGGTTTAGGCAGACTTGCCATATTTTTGTCACTTTCATATAGAATTCCAATTTTTCTTGGGGAAGGGATGCGACAAGGAAATTTGCGGCTGACAAGACTTAAGATTGTCTAGATGAAGGGATGGCGCAGGGAGACTTGCCGTTAGTGAGACAAGGCACATGTGTGACAACTCAACTATTTAGTTGAGAGGTAACTCTTTTTTTTAATTCATATTTTTTGTTGAAAATTCAACTATGTTGGTCGCTCAAGCGTGAGAAAACAAAAGCTTTTTCTACGACCGGCCCTCTATCTGGGTAATTCCACACCAGCCCCAAAACCAGCCAAGTCTCAGGGTTTCACTGTACATGAAATTTGTTAAAAATTCGTCTTTTTGGGAAAATAATTAATCTTGTTTGTTGAAAATGTAACTTTTGGTGAAAAATTACTTTTTTGGTTGATAAATTATCTTTTTCAGTTGAAAGTTTGTTTTTATTGAAAATTAACTTTTTTATTAATTATTCATCTTTTGGGGTTTGAAAGTGAGATTTTTTCTAAATTATTCGACTTTTGAACTCGAAAACTTAAGTCTTTTGTTGAAAATCCGCCTTTCGAATAGAAAATTAATCTTTGTTGAAAATTCATCTATTTGATTGAGGATTCAACTATAATGTTGAAAATTCGTATTTTCTTGTTGCATTAGGGTGATTAGACATTCTTTCTTTTTTTTTACTCTTTTTTTAAATTAATTTTTTAACTGAAAAGAAAACTATTCCATTTTTTGTTTAGAACTTAATTTTTCACTTGAAAATTAAACTACTTGGTCGAAAATTCATTTATTTTGTTCAAACTTAATCCATCTTTAGCCAACGGTTGCGTTTCTCAGAGGTCGAGGCAAAATTAGGATCGGAAACTAGACGGAAAGGGAGTAAAAATAGCTCGAAATTAGTAGCGTAATTTATGGACGGCCCCTTACCCCAAAATAAGTAATCTGCTTAAGACAGACGCCATAAATGTAGCAAGGTACAGATGGGATTTGCCACAGAGCAGAAATTCAGCATGTGACCCAATATGGGTCCAATTTTTGTTTTCAAATTTAAAGGTGTATGAACAAGCAATCTTTATATTTTGATTTAGACCAAGTTGAAAGGGGAATATTTCGTGAATAATTAAATCAAAAATTACTTTTAAGTTTTTTCGTGCAAAATTTAGAAATTTTTTTTATTTGTTTTGTATTCCAAAAATAAATAGTTTCGCATCTAATACATCTGAGTTTCATCAAAAACCAATTATTGGTTCTAGAAATATAAAAAAATCCAATAAATCCAACCCCATAATTCACAATAACGTAACTCCCGTAATTTTCAATATTTTCAAAAATCCTTCAGTTTTAAATGATTGTTATATAGTGCTATAGTTTATTTCACTAAGTTTTATTAAAATCGAACTACGACTTGGAGATCCTAATATCCCTAGCCTGTACTAAACCAATTTAAAAAAATGTTTATTAATCAGTGAGGGTAAAGGGATTCAGAATTGAAATAAAAACGAAATCTATACCTTGAGCAATGATAGCACTACTGACACAGGTCCAGGGGAGGTTTTGACGGTATTGATTTCCCAAGCCCGGGACCTCACACCATCTGACTCAAACCTAACCACCTCACAGCCTGAGATGCCCTTACATTACTTCACCGATTCCATCAAGTATAGTACCACAAATTGCCTTTGACGGCCCAGTAACGCTTATCACACCCTGTCAATATTTAATATCATCACGAAACTGATTATCTAATCAATTTGCTCAATTTTCAATTAACCCTTCAAAATTATTTAACTAATTGAAAACAAACTTGCCTTCGTATCGCAGATTGAAAACTAGAATTATTTAAGTAACTGTCCTTATCATAATCTTTCATTGCAGTACCTGCTATTATAAAGTTAAATGAACATGGAAATTTACGCTTATTAACATATAATTATTTGTTGAACACGTCACACTATAATTGAAGAGTTCCAGTACACAACTAGATAACTAAAATTTTTATCGAAAATGGATTTGAAACATACAAAAATATTTAAAAGTTAAATACACGTTTTGGTAAAAGGACTTTTATGGTGTTATTCTGTCATTGGCAAGATATTTCTATGGAAGAATAGTTTACAAAAATTTAATTTCTATTAATTATAAGTGAAAAATCTGTTTTTGATTATAATCGAAGATGGAATTTCAGGTGAAAAATTTAAGCAAAAGGTTTTTTTAAGACAGCGTGATATTTAATTCTTTAAAAAATACTATTTTAACCCATTTTATTTATATTTTCGTCAAAATTTGGAGCACGACGCGCTAGAAAAAAGTGTCAAGAGACTTATATTTAGAACCATAAATATACGAATTGAGAACAGAAAACTACTATGGTTTAAAATAAATTGTCTTTTAACATTTTCAGAAAAATCGCCATAATTTTTTTTAAGAAATAATTCTTTTCGTCTTATTCTCTTTAAAAAAATTCCTGGGCCTAATATAAAAATTTATCATCGGTAAAAATAAATCAATAATTCTATAATTTTGTCTAGTGATTAAGAGGGAACATTAAACTTTACTTACTCGCCAACCACAGACATTTAAGGGGGTAGGGTAGGTTAACGTTACAAAAAAATCGATTCTTCGTAAATTTTTTTTTACCTTTTATTTATATTGGCACACATGTTATGGCATTCGATGGACACATTTGAACTTCTCTCCATAATTTCTTCATGTAGGAATATAAACAATTTATCGAGTTACAGTCATTCTCCGGAGAGTCCAAGAAAAAAAGTCGCAAAAAGGGGCCCCTAATGCCACAGCACTGGATTATCTTAAATCAAAACGTTAAACAGAATTTTTTAATAAACAGCTGCAGAAAAGTTTTGAACGATCGTAAAGTTTAAAATAATATTTTATACAAAATGGCGGACTTTGAAAGTCAAAATTTGATTTTTTCGGTAAAAAACGCTCGTTTTTTGTCTAATGAAAAAAAAAATAATAAAACGATCCTTCAATCCAGATGGAATAATATCTGGAATAACTGGTTCAAATTTGGTAAGATCGGATAATCCGTTTTTGAGAAATCGTGGGCCCCGTTTTAAAAACTTGGTTTCGAGAAAAACGCGTTTAAAATGTTAAAACTGGAAAGCGAGTGAAAAAAATTAGTTTTGAAATGTTATACTTTTAGAAAATGTAACGTACAAAAATTCGATTTTTTGTTGCCTCTAAGATAACCTACCCCCTTAAAAATATATTATGAAACTTTAATGTAATATAGCTATTTGAATCTGAAGAGCTTATCATTAACTTACTATCAAATGATGTACATACATTTAATACAAAGAAAAGTTAATGGGAACTATCACCATTTTTTTTCTCATTTTTCTTTTCACGACTTGAGAATTCACTGGAAATCTGATTCGAGAAAATAGTGATTGAGAAACAAAGTTAAATAGCCATTAGTATAGACGATCTGACACTTGCCAATGCAATGCTTCAGAAATATATTTTCGGGTTTACCTTTTTTTTGTAGAAAATGAGGTTAATAAACATGTTGGTTATAGTAACACTTTTGAATATTTCTTACAATTTTTAAACAAAAACATAGGAAAATGATCATGATGTCTGGGTTATGCAACAACCGTATTGGAATTTATATCAAAAACTTTTTTCATTCATTCAAGCATTATCATTTCAAGTATTCATGAAAATCCGAATAGATTTATAGTCAGTTTTTTTACTCTCATGAATATATTTCAAATTAAACGTCTGAATCCGCTAAAGAAAATGCCTCCTTCCCATATTTATTTTTGTCTGTAATCAATAAACGTTCTATCGACCACAGAACATTTTCAAAGAGCTACCCACACAAATACGCAAACCCAAGAGCAATGCGACTGCGAATTTCTAAAAGGCTCGTGTACTGTTACGTAGGAATTGCCTTACGTAACTATAATAAAATATTCCATATATTTAATCAAATATTTAATCAAAATTAATAGCTATATCAATAAAACGATTCACGTAAAATATCTGAATAGCATTAATGAAATTTAAATCACTTAAAACATTAAAAAATATTATTTAATATAATTTTTTTATTTAAATTTAAAATTTTAAAATTCGTTATCAAACAAATTTTTAAATATTAAGTTGAACACATT
>NC_046660.1:90144370-90149076 GCF_010883055.1 Belonocnema kinseyi
ACACATATTGATCGATTTTTCCAATTTAAACTATTTAAGATTCGGTAAATTTTTTAAAAAGAAGGATATTTTAAATGGAACAAAAAGTAATTGAATTTGCATAATTTTCCAATCATATCGTATACAATTGATTAATTGGAAATTGCAATTATTTTAAGTAGAACAATTTTAAATGAGAAGCTATCGAATTTAAACATTTTTCAGGCAGAAATGGTCAAATTTGACAATTTCATTAGAAAGGAGTTGGAATTGTATGATTGACATTCAAAGCGTTCACAATTGAATAGTTTTATTTTGAATTAAAGAATGTGGAAATTCAGTGGTTTCAGATTAAAATCACGAAAATAGGACAATTTCAAAACGTTAGAAAATTTATATTTACAGATTAAAATTTGAAAAATTGGATCATTTAATATTTAAAGGTACTAAAATTTTATTATATATGTATGATAAAACTATTGAATTTAAAGAATATTCAATTCAAAATTCAACCCAAAATTTTAATTTTGAATTCTAAAAATTTAAAGATGTTAAATATATTATGAATGAATATTGTATCATGATATCTGCACACAAAAATAGCTGTCATTTTCACCGTTAAAAATGGAAGAATTTAAATATTCTAAACCTCAAAAATTTAGTTATTCTGACAATCTCAAAAATTCTATGATTTCTAACTGGAAAATTTAATAATGAATTAATTCTAACCTAAAGCGTTAAAAATTAAATAGTTCTAGACTTCGTTTAAAATTGAGTTATTCCTTAATCAGGATCATCGATCAAAGTCATTGAAAGTAAATCATTTTCCAATTTAGCATCACGCTTTTCAGTATTCGCTCATTTATTCCAAATTAAAAAAATGATAACTTGAAAATCAATGATGAATATTGTCGAGGCCTTTCTATACAAGGTGTATCAAACATATTATAAACATCCAATTTTCCATTCTTGATTATTAATAAAAAAAAACAGTTGGCTGATTCCGTTATAGGTCATGTGCCATCTCTCATCCTATTTATGTCTTCCTCACTTGCCTTTGATTTTCTCTAAAAGAGTCTGCTGTTTCATACCGGCGAAGCGTCGATAACTTAGCAAACTGGGTCTCTGGAGGTATCGGCGGTAACTAAAAAAAGACTCTGGATCCATTACCTCGAACCGGCCTCTTCTGTCTCCCAGTCTATAACCATATAAAATTCAATTTCCATAAAACAATCCACTAGATGTTCAGTCCTTATTGAAAATGAAAGAATCGCGTGCCCTAAGGAGTGTGAATATACACAGACCCTGAAAACGAACAGAAAAACTACATTTTGAATAATTAATTCCGTGTTTCCTTGTCTTCTAACAACCTTTCCTTACCTCTATCTTTTTGCGTTTCAATTTGCTAAAAATAAGTCCCCTCGGGAATAAAATTTGCAGAAAATTTTTCGTTTGGCAAATATTCAAGCACGACTATACCTTCGTATGTGAGAGAAATCGATTACAGTAAAATAAACAGCATGCTGTCAGGAGATCTGTCTCTTATCTATAAATAGCATTCAACCCATTTTTAAGCAATTTTATCCACAATTGAAGGGTTGCAATATAGAACTAGATATGCAACAAAATCTTAATTTTTTAGGAAAGCAAAAATCAGAACAAATTATGCAATATCGAGGAATTTGATTTTGAAGTTGATAATCCCAAAGTAAAACTAATTTAAACTTGGAGCAGACTCGGCTACGGATTGCGATCAAAAATGCAATTTTCATTTTGAATAATAAATAAAAACTTACTCCCGAGATAACTAATTTCTGAATGAAAGTAAAAAAAGTTTTGATCTAAAAAAGAGTCGATTCCGAGTAAATTGTCCCAGAATTTGGAGCCTAGAATTTCACTGTTGTCAAAAATAGGCTTTGATTAAAAATATAAATTTCAATTCTTCACAGAAGTAATCGAAGAAAGTTATATATTTTTTAAACGAGAATGATATGAAGTAATACAATTATTATTACTACTTTAAACATGAACTAAAATTTAAATTAAAACATTTTTGTTTAGCCACCTTTCAATTTTTCATTCGAATAAGACACCAACAGAGTTTAATTCTACTGTAATTGCATTGTTGGCCTAAAAAATATTTGTTCACTGAATACAAATTTGTCTAATTTAACCAAATAGATTATTTATTGCTTCTACTAAATTTTTGTTAAACTGGGCAACATTTAATTAAAAAACTAAGAACGTCAAATAAATCGTTTTTTGTACCTGTCAAACGTTTTTTTATTAACTGTCAATGAGTGTAATTTTTAATTTCTGAAACTTTCAACTTATATTGCTCTCTACTTTGAACTCTTCTAATTATTTGAATTGTACGATTTTTTAATATTCAAATTTTTATTTTGAAATATTTTTAATTTCCACTATTTAAAATTTTTAATTTGAAAACTAGTCTTCATCTTTACATTTTTAACTTATCTTTTCCAATTATAAACGAAAAAAATTCTCCAATTCTTATGACATTAACTAAAAACTTGAAGTGTCTAACCTCATAATGACATTTTTATCTATTGGGACTAAAACTCTGCCAAATGCTTTACCTTTATAGTTTTTCTCGTAAGAAAAAGTTTCCGAGTGGAAATTTGTCAAATAATCAAAATTGTTCGCATACTTTCATACTGCATGTTAAAAGGGTAAAATATCTTATTTTTTTTATTAATAACTTCCATAAAATTAAAGATTGACTCTTGAGTCTAGTGTTAAACAATAATATCCTTTCCCCATATATGATATATAAATACATTGGCAACTTATTATACTAAATATTTTTAGAATGCTATTTTTTAAACGTCAAATCTACTCAAAACTCAAGATGTGGAAAATCCTTCGTTCAAACTGCTTTACACACCGTGAAAAATGTACTGTTTTTTAAATTTAAATTTGCACGAAGAAATATGCTTTTTATATCTAGCAAAACTACTTCAAATAGCGATAAGCACAATCAAAAATTTGTAATTAACTTCTTATATGTAGATTTTTTCTACCTTGTAAAAAGTGTTTTAAAACGTTAGAAAAACTGCATTAAACCTAGAATTTGAAAACATCTAACTAAAAACAATTATAATTAGAACAAACATTTTAATTAAATAATTCTATTTAGAATTTTTTCATTTTAAATGTTAAAATTAAAAATACCAAGTAGAGATTCCTCATAGATGAACACTCTTCCATAATAAACAATTCCATTTCAAATTAGGCTTAGATTGCAAAATGGTTTGGTATTTGGATATAATTCCGGAAATAAAGAAACACGTATTAGATTGTTTTACTAAAAATTCTTTTTATTTCTTACAATCATTTGAAGATTACCTGTGAATTCTCAAAAATTGACAGAATTTTTTTCAATATACAGCGTTTTTGTCTGACCCCTTGAAAATGTGCCATGGCATGCACATGCAACAGACGTAATGTAGCCGCTTCCAGCCCAGTGATGTTTGCACATGCGCATTCTTCCGCCGGACAGATATGACATTTTACGCCCGATACAAAAGACTACGTTTACTACGCATATACTGCCCCGCGCAAGTGAGAATCTGGAGAAAATTATATTTATCACTTAAAAAACAGCATCGCTGGACTCCACAGTTGCCTTTCTGCGAAATACGCGGGTACGGAGGGTATAACTAAAAGTATCGTGTGTATCAAGGGCGTAAGGCTATTTTACCTCGTGTGACTGCCGCCCCAGCTAAGCTGGAATAGAAAAGGCATCCTATTAGTTATGTGAGCTAAAATATTTTAGAAGCCGGCGAAATTTTGCCTCTCACTACTCGGGGTGCTTGATTAAAGTGAGCCCCCTATTTTGCTTTCGACTATAACACATTTTCTGCGGAGAATTGATTTGTGCATTGAAGCTAACGGTGGTCACTTCGAGCACACAATCAATGAATAGTTGTGAAATTAAATGTGAGAGGCATGAGGACCAACTTTAATCAAGCACCCCGAGAAGTGAGCTTGGCCTGTTGACCAATCTTTGAAAGTTTATTCGACCTTTATAATACACGGTCGATACTTCGCATTTTGAATCCATAGAATTTAATTCACTTTTGCATATTTGATTTTCAAGTGCATACGGCTTATATTCTGAGATATTGTTCACTATGTCATTTTTGTCTATTTGACATTCATCTGATCTTGAAACAAGCTTAACCTATACAACATTTTATACGTACAATTTTCCGCTCTTTTCAAATCCGGGGTCAAAGAGCCCCGGTGGCTCAGGGACCCGTTCATTTTTCGGAACGGATAAAATTTAAGAATGGTAAAATTTCAGAATGGGTTATAATACATAATGACAAAACTTAGGAATACCAAAAATTCGGAAAAAGGAATAAATCAGAAATCCAAAATTCTGAATAGTATTTATTCGGAAACCAAAGAAGCGGAATGGGTAAAAATTCGGAAACGTTAAAATTAGGAGGGTGAACAATTAGGAATAAGTAAAAATACGGAGAGGAAAAGTTCGAAAAGTAGAAAAATTCGGAATAGTAAATAAATGTTGCTATTAGCAGGTCTATAGTTTTTTTATTTATGGTAGCATACAAATATTTATCACAGTAAACTTAAAAAGCATATCATAATAAATTTATGATATCCGTCATTTTAAATTTTTCACGAAAAAATAATTATTTTCTATCATTATATAATTTAAAAACAATTTGCAACGTACA
>NC_046660.1:90149176-90150259 GCF_010883055.1 Belonocnema kinseyi
ACGATGTCATATGAAACTTGAAATGTTTGGTATTGGATATTGTTGACAGATGACAATATGCCAATTAGCACAAATGGTAAGTTCCGACAGTGCCTACAAGTGCGCCTACTGGCCGCTAAATGGCAATACCGGTTTCATATGTATACACCTGGTATTCCTCATTTTTCACCCTCCTAATTTTAACGCTTCTGAATTTTCACCCATTCCGCTTCTTTGGTTTCCAAAGAAATACCTTTCACAGTTTTGGATTTCCGACTTATTGCTCTTTCCTACTTTTTGCTATTCTTAAGTTTTACCATTATGTATTATAACCCATTCTGAAATTTTACCTTTCTTAATTTTTACCGTTCCGAAGAATGAACGGCCCCCGTGGCTCAGACGATAGCGCGCCAGGCTTCCAAGCAGGAGGAATGGGGTTCGATCCCTGTGCGTCTACCAATGGAAAAGGACCCCGCAGCAAATGTACATGAAAAATGGCTTTCGGTCGATTTTGAGTAAACTTCATAAAATTGTAGTTCTCTATGTCTCGATCAAAAGTGTTATGGGGCACAAAGTCCGAAAATGGACAGTGTTCGAGTTATAAAGAGTTAAACATTCCAACCCTTTTAAGAAACATTACCAAATATCTCGAAAACTGACACAGGTCATTTTTCAAGGTCATTCAATGTGAACTTGTCAATTATTGCTAATATTCAGCTAATAAAGACAAGATATGAAGAGGAAATCAATATAGAACACATAAAGGCAAGAAATGAGAATGACTTTGTCAACAGCCAGCCAATGAAGGCAAGTCATGAGTGCGATTTAGTCATTATATAGCCAATGAAGGCAAGACATGAGCGAGATTTAGTCATTATCTAGCCAATGAAGGCAAGATTTGTCCAGGATGTTGTCAATATCTAGCCAATGAAGGCATGAAATGAGCTTGATTTAGACAATATCCGGCCAATGAAGGCAAGCCATGAGTGCGATTTAGTCATTATCTAGCCAATGAAGGCAAGACATGAGAGAGATTTAGTCATTATCTAGCCAATGAAGGCAAGAGATGAGCGGGATTTAGTCATTATTCTTTTTCCGGTGGGG
>NC_046660.1:90150269-90151662 GCF_010883055.1 Belonocnema kinseyi
CGTAAGTTACGTGAGAGTCATGACGGACGTGTCTTGAAAACATCCTTCTCATGATTTTCCTTCATTGGCTGGCAATTGACTAAGTCATTCTCATTTCTTGCCTTTATGGGTTCTATATTGATTTCCTCTTTATATCTTGTCTTTATTGGCTGAATATTAGCAAAAAATGATAAGTTCACATTGAATGACCTTGAAAAATGACCTGTGTCTTAAGGACATGATTTTCTTTGCTTTTCCCCGTTAGAGCCCCATAACTTTCATAGGGAACATTTTTTCGCAGAGCTGCAGTTTTCGAGATATTTGGTAATGTTTCTTACAAGGGTTGGATGTTTAAGCCTCTATAACTCGAAAACTGTCCATTTTCGGACTTTGTGCCATATAACACTTTTGATCGAGACATTGAGAACTGCAATTTTACGAAGTTTAATCAAAATCGACCGAAAGCCATTTCATGTACATTTGCTGCGGGGTCCTTTTTCTATATACTCTAAACCGGGGCTCTGGTGGTTTGGAACCCACCTTAAACTGTAAGTCCCCTCAAAAGAGTTCAGTATCCTCCCAGGGAAGACGCTCCATGTCGAGGGGACTATCGCACGCTGTTCGCTGGTCATTTTCGAGCAATTTACACGGGTATGGCACAATAGACTTCTCAGTTAGAGCGCCAGGGGTTGACCTCGCGGGCTCCCCCGCCCACCAATACAATACCAATACTAAATCCAAAGTCAAAATTAGGGTGTTTCATTAGAAAAAAATTACTTTAGGCTTAAAATAACCTTCAAAAATGCTTCCAACGTCAAGGTCATTGGTACCAATGCATGTCCCCCTTTGTGTTCTACAACTTTTGTCTGAAACATTTTTCTGTATCTGACCTGTCTTCTGAGATATTTCCCGCGAAAGATTACCATCTATTTATTTCTCTCTCTAGGGATTGCGTGAACTTGTAGCGGGTGGGAGGGCTTAAGAGTCCAATCGGACTAGAGACCTGGAGATGGTGAACCAGACGGACTGTATCGCGAGGTGTGGCTGCTCTGGGAATCTGAGGGACTCTAGTCTGCAGGTCCTAAGCTAAGGAACGATCCTCCCATAGAGTAATACTGCCGTAAAAACTAAAAAGATACAAAAGTCCAATCTCACTCGAACTGAGAAAATCGGAGAAACTGCCTGTACAAAGAACTCCAATATCGAATAAAATTTTGAATAATTGAGATACGCTATTTGGGTGAAAATAATGTGCTTTTTTCTATTTTGCAATAAAAAATTGACTTTTTAAACAATTTTTATTAAAAAATGGACTTTCGATTTTTTTCTAGTCGCAGAAAATCAAAAATACAAGGCAAAAAGAACACAAAGTCACTCAACGCCGTAGTCAAAAGACATTTTTACTGGGCGCATC
>NC_046660.1:90151673-90153757 GCF_010883055.1 Belonocnema kinseyi
CCCCCCCCCCCCCCACTAGCTTGAGCGCAACCTCTAAATACATCAACAAAACATACGTAAGGGACACTGTGTATTCAGCGGCTAGCCCGAACTTACCCAAACTATCGTCGCTAATTCACAATTCTAAAACATACGTAAGGGCAAGCGATTATTTGCGTTTGTAAATTCGCTCTACACTCGGTCACATTTACAATGCAAGAAAGACACAAAGTTCTTTAGGTTCTTTTTCATGTGTATGCTGATAATGTATTGCATGCCTCATACAACTTTTATGACACATAAAGTCCTTTGCGTATCCTTTTTTGTTGTATTTTTCAACTTTTTCGTATTTTTCCAGTCATAAACAATAGTTTTCGGAATAAACATGAATAATTAACCATTTTTATTAACACAGTTCGATGAAGCTTTGTCTTATGAATCCAACGATACCTAAAACTCATGTTTCATAAAAATGTCACTTATGTATCATTTTAATTTGGACAGCAGGATAGCAAAGCCCCCTGGAATAACGAGCGCCTAAATTTTCATTCTCCCAAGCCATGATGTGATCGTCTTATCAAAGGCTGAATGGCGCCAGGATTTAAAAATCCGCGAACATCTCGGCATGTCGCCGCCAGTCGAGGCGGACACGTTGGGGTAACAAAGGAGGTGTCTTAACGGAGACTTTAGGATAAAAGATCGAATTTCATAGTATATAGACCAGCCGCTTGCATTTGGAGCTCTGCATGGGGCGCTCTGTATTGTCCTATAGCTACTCGTAGAACTAAAATTGGTGACACTATTAATAAAAACAAAAATAATTTGAGATGCGGTCCTGAACTCTCCTCAAACCTACCGCCAAGGGTAGGAGGGCAACTTTGGAAACGACCACCTTAGCGGTGCGCAGGAAGCAAGAGCTTGCACATCGCGGCTCTCGAGAACCGACCAAGGCTTCTGACAAGGATCAGACATTTCAATGTCATTTGGTGCGACTCCTCTTGCTCGGTCTACGGGCGCGAGGAGTATGTACTCAAAAAGACGTCCTAAATCAGTATACGGAAATCTCAATGATACAGACAAAATAGCCACTACAGGAAAGGTGTCTCGAGGGTTTTTTCTACGCGTATGTCTGTGATGCAGACAGGGATTGCCCTAATCCAAGAACTTTGGTTACATAGAGAAAGGATAAGAGTCTTGACAATTTGAGGTTCCACATAATATGTCAAAGTGTTACCACCTCAAAATAATGTTTTTTTATCGGGTTGAAACTTGGCTGAATTAAAGTCCTAGTGATCCACTAGACCTTATCACTTGAGGAAAACACTAGGACAAATGTCAGGCGATATACAAATAATTCGAGCAATGTTCACAAAAGGGAAAAAACAAAGATATGGGAAGTCTTTTTCGCTCTTACGAAACGAAAAAAGCAACAGAAATTGAGGTTATATCAATTTTTTGCAAAAGTTTTTGTACAGTCAAGTAAACTTAACCGTTGTACATTGGAAAATAAAAATCTACCTGGAAAAATGGCGTGTTGTGTTCCTAAATATCGAATAGAGTGTTGGGCTGAAACTTCCAAATTTGGCAGTAAATGTACAGTTACTGCAGTCAAAATTCGAGGCGCTTTGTACAACATGATCGATCTCCTTATTATTACGGCGTGGGTCCATTTATCAACCGGTTGTCAATATACAAGAGCCTGAAATTTTTCCTTGTTCACAAGCTTTTTCACCTTCATTATAATTTTGTTTGGTATTAAAAATTGAAATTGTTTTTTTTTAATTCTACTCCTAAAAAATTGTGTTCTTTTTTTTTAAATAGCTCTATTTACACTCATTAAAGCTGATACAAGCCCCTTTGAGAAAATAGGGAACAAAGAAAAAAGGGGTTACAGTGCAGGACAGTAACTTTTGGGAGCGTGACAAGAAATTTCTGAGTAATGGTGGTAAAGGCACAGCATAGAAAGTGCGGGGGGAGCGGAAAATGGCGATGAAAATGGGTGACGATATGGGAGGTCGCTTGCTGCACCTAATCAGCAGGCGGTGGATAGAAAAAGGGGAAGCAACCAACTTTTTTTATTTTACCAGCATGAGGGGGGGGGGGGG
>NC_046660.1:90153857-90172039 GCF_010883055.1 Belonocnema kinseyi
GCGGAGGGGGGTTGGTCTAGAGTAAGAACACCCAGAATAGCTTGAACTAACACTTTATTCAGAACTAGATACACTAGGTGTTTTCCACCGTCCAAGGACCGGGAAGGACTGACTTACGGGCTAACGCAGGGCCTTTTTATAGGGGAGCGACGCAGTAGGCAAAATCATGCCGCCTCTGTCACTCTCGCCAGAACCTCTTTTCCTCTTCTTCTGCTGGCAGCGAGGGAGGGAAGGTGTAGAGGCTAGGCGCGTAGGGGATATTGGAGCGACAAAGACAGCAACAGTCCCAAACTCTTGCCACCCTATAATAAGTTTAATTTCTACCGGCAAAACAAGTGTCTGAGAGAGGAAATCAATGTATTGGGTTAAGACAACTTTAGTTTATAATATTACATTGATTTGCTCATAATTTTTACCGGTTAGGCGCGTATAGCAAACTTATGTAAAAGAAAAAGTGGGCTTCATGATCAAATTGACATTTTTACCCTCAAGGGAATCAAATTCAAATCACACAGTGCCCGGGAACGAATACTGTTAAGTCTAGCTTGCCTCTAAGTTTAGATTTCTCTACTTGAGATGATTTTTTCTAAATGAAAACAAATATTATGATAGTCTTAATATATATGAAAAGCGCTTTCCAAAAAACTATGACACAAGGCCAATCCGTCAATCCTAAAAGAAGTTAAACTAACGTGAAGATGAAAAAGCACCTGAACATGTAAAAACTTTAGGCCCTCGTATGTAGATAACCTGCTAATAAATGGACCTATGGTTTTTTGAATTAATATAGGTCCACTAGGATTATAGTACAGCCAAGGGCATGTATAGCCTTCAAGAGTATGGATGCGACATTGGCGTCTAAGCTCTTCTCCAGAGATCTCATCGTTATCAAGGTGAGACTCAGGGGCAGAAGAAAGAAAGGCTAAAAGGTGTTTATTGCCTCGGCTTATTTCCCGGGCGATGCTTGAGGACCCTCGCCTCCAAGAGAGGTAGACGCTCTAATTCAACCGTTTCAGGAGAACAGGATTCCATTGCTGTTAGGCTGTGATGCAAATTCTTACCATACAGTGTGGGGGAACACAAATATTAAGTACAGAGGGGGAGATTTAATCAAACACCTAGCAGCAGGGACGGTTGACACAATGGGATGTACACGGCCGCAATTTATTATGATTATATTTAGTTCGCGGACCAACTGTACGCGCGCTACAGTCAACCGCGAGTGAAAGGGGGATAGTTGAAGTTGACTTTTGAAGTCGTAAGCGTCGACGATCGAACGTTATGCGCATTTGACTCCATACGTAGGTTGTCAGCAACGGTCGCAACGAGAGAACGAAAAATGCGATAGAGCAAAACTGTTTGGATACTTCACAACAACGTGCATATGATGTCAAATAAGCATATGCGTTCGAAAGTTGACTTTTAATACTCTCATTGTGAACTCGCCCTGAAATTTGAAAACTATCATGTGCGACTGACAACGTAAAAATCTTATGTTTGCACATTTTCATTTGCATATTGCCATACGAAACAATTAGTGCAACATATACGTGCACTGACACATGCACACATGATCTAGTTCACAGACCAGTTGTACGCAGCGCTAGCTCTGGGTATCTATTTGCTCATACTATCCTTTATGTTGACCACCCGTGCCTATCGGGCACTGAGCTAGAGATTCTGAATCTAGATGATACTCCTCTATTCCTGATTAAACACAGAAGTGATGTTCTCGAATTAAGTCTATCCCCTGATGAACTGAGAAGCAAGGTCATGGTAATGCACAACATGGATAGTCTGCGAAGGACTCTGACTACATCATATGATAACAATTGCCCTACAAGCATAATAAAGTCTAGGAAAGGAGCAGAATGGTGGAGCACCTACCTGGCGAAACTCCGTAAAAATACTAGAACGTTGTGCAGCAGGGCAAACAGAACAAATATGCCTTCAGGCGGGGACAACTATAAGACGGCTCAGTATTAATACAGTAAAAATATTATAATGTATATAGAGGAGGATTGGAAGGGTTTCTTTGAGGATTCAGAGAACATTCTGGAAACAGCTAAGTTCTAAAAAATCCTGTCAAAAAAATGAAAAAGCTCACCTCAGGCTCATAAGGCTCGATGATGGTGAGTTCGCCGAAGACGGAGGCCAAAAGAAGGAGAATTGAAATTCCACCGTGAAGGTCGTTGGTAAAAAGAAGGTGGAATGGGCTGTTGAAACCTTCTGTCCCTTTAAATCACCAGAGGCAAGCATTGCCCTTGAAAACGTGTCATTGGCATGAAAGGATGGAAGAGCAGCCTCCATCACCAAAACTGAGCAAAATTTATGCAGGAGTTGGAACAGAAGGGGTCTACTGTGGGCAACTTTTTGGATATAGAGAATCACGTCAGGAATATTACTGCAGAAGTCGTATTTAGAGAGGCCTTGAGGTGTAGGCTGTCAGATTAGCTATTAAGCTGGATAGGAAGCATGCTACACCGAAGGAGACCCGAAACCAGATAGGGTGAAAGCTTAGGCAGGGGAATAGGGCAGGGGGCCTACAGGGGGGGGGTGTCCTGTCATCCCTTATGAGGTACATTGTAATGGATGAGCTTTTTCGTATGCTAGATAAGAAAGGGTACTTTACCCAGAGCTACGCGGAAGACTTTGTAATCCTAGTCAAGGGGGCTCATTTGGAAACGTTGATGGGTCTTACAAGGTCAGCGCTGCGCATCGTAGAGCTATGTTGCGATAGTTCAGGGGTCTAGGTAAATCCAGAAAAGAGGAGTCTGGTCATTTTCACGAGAAACTACAAAGTGCCGAGAGTCGACGCTTTAATATTTTTTGGCGTGACGCTTCCAGTTTCAGATGCGGTTAAATATCTGACAATAAACCTACATAACAAACTGAACTGGGTGAAGCACCTAGAGACCTAGTGCAGGAGGTTATTTATTACTTTTTCAATGTGCAGGAGAGATTTTGGATAGATGTAGAGTCTGGGGCCTTCGTCTGGTAGCCACGAAAGAAAGTTAAACTGTTGAAAGTTAAACTGTTAAACTGTTGTCAGCTATAGCATTCATGATATGTGAAGAATACCTACATGTTGCGATAACTGCAAGGGCAGCTCATGGGATAGGCGACCTGACAAAAGTAAATAGACGGGCTTGGGAGACTAGAGACACAAGGTCCCAAGTGACATCAGCACACTGACGATTGTAGAGATGAGGCAAGATAAAATAACAAAGAGTTTCAACTTCAACGAAACTTTACGTATCGGCATCTATAGCTGGGATATGTGGAAAGCAAATAGTAACCTGCTCCTTCAAGGAGAAATCTGGTACACAGATGTATCCAAAGGAGTAGGAGGGTCATGAGCAGGAATCTAGGACAGCATGATAAGGAGGATTGCGGCGCAAGAAGTTAATACATAGAACCGCAACCAACACTGAGACTTGCGTCTTTGTGCATCGGGATGACTATTAAAAGCTGGATCCGAACAAAGCACCGGAAATACTAAGAACGAACCCAGGGTCGCCGACAGGTGAAAGCCATCATGGTCTATACGTATAAGATGAACAGAGCCAAGAAAATCCTGGGTTTACTCAAGAAAGACCAAAGGTCAGTGGTTAACATGCTTACAGGGCACAACCACCTGAACTATCATATGCACAAATAGGGTTATAACCCCACGATAGAGTGCAGGAAATGCGGCAAGGATGATGAAACATCCCTGCATGTCTCATGCCATTGCCCAGCATTACTCGGCTCCGGCAAGAAGGCAGCAATCAACCCTGGGGGCCCATGTTATGTAATCTGGGGAAATTACAACCTGATCAGTGATTGACATACTAGGCTTCACCAAGAGGTATCGTATTAACCACTGAAAGCGTATAGTTAAGGGTGTGTTACAAAGAGCTTTATACCTTCAGCGCCAGGAAGATCAATCGGGGCTCCTCTCTTGCTTTCAAACTAAACTGAAAACTAATCGACTTTATTTTAAAAAATTGAAAAATTCGGTTTGACGATAAAATCTATTTTAAATAATGTTATAAAAACAGCCGCCTTTTTTTCATTGTTGCACTTAAAATATTTTTGAATTCAATTGAAAGATGAAGAATTTCTACTTTAAATAAAGTAATAAAATCCAAATACCTACACCCGTTCAAAGAATACTGCATTTCTAAAAAGCTCTACAAATTTTTTAAAATTCGCAGGTAATCTTTGAATGATAGTGAAAAATCAGAAATTACTTTGAGATCGCTATAGAATGATAAATCCAAAAGAGAAATAATTCTAACACTATGACCTAGACTTTTCCTGAAATTCGGCCTAATTTAAAATGGAACTAGTCTAATATTCGTTTCTTCCGGTTTACTCTGAAGATACATTTTTCATACGTTTTTGAATGCGCTGAACAACAGGAAGAAAACCAGGAATAAACCTTAATTTACTCTAAATGAATTTTCTTATTGAAAATTTCTACTAGTTATTATTTGTCCTTTTTTGTTAAAAATTTAGTGATAAATTGAAACTACTAAAAAAATAATTACTAGCAGTAGAAATTTTAAGCAAGGGAATTATCTCGCTCACTTTTCACTAATTCAGATTTAGAGAGCACAAGTTTTTATTGTTAAACATTAAATATTTCATCATAACATCAAATACTCTCTTACGGTTTTTACTTTCTCGCAAATTTTTTAAAAGAAAGGACTAGGATCAGTTAGTGATAGAAGAAAGTAAATGAAATTGTGCTCAAATTTCACTAGTAAAAATAATAAACTTTTTTAATAACAGACTATAAAGCTTAATAAAAATACATTTATTGCCTTGCTACTTCCCATCCCGCGGTTGAGTTAATCTAATGGCGTCGCTTTATGATAAAACAAGACGACCACCTCGGAAAAATTATTGACCTCCACGCCCTCAGCACTAAGAAAGACTCACTGCTCATATCTATTCAATTCGTCAGTATTCGTACCAAGAATCTGTATTTCTTGCTCAAACTGCTTCGCAGAGATTTCATATAAACTTGTTCTGCTTTCCTTTGTTCTACTGGACTCAGACATTCCCTACTAACAAATATGTTCGCTAGTGTTTCATTCTAGGGACAATTCTGTTTTGTATTGTTTCCCTAATTCCCTATATATTTTACTTTTAAGTGCCGTTGAAAAAGTACGTTACGCTATTTTGAGAACTTCTTCCACTTCTTCCTTTGTTCGACACAGACCATCAAACAAAAGTTGAATCCCCTAGGGTGACATAAAAAAAATGAGCACCCCCAGCTCTGCGGTCAAATTTTTTTCTTCGATTTCATTTGATAAACGCTTAAGATAAAAGAAAAAAACACATAAAAACATAATATTTTAACAGACTTCACGGCCCAAAATACTTTCAAGATAGACGAAATAAAATGATTTGTCACGAAAATAGGGGACTAAATTATTTCAATAAAATTAATGTATAGGGGAAACCTCCCTGCAGTAGATAATGATTTACAGCAGATAATCTTAATTAACTGAAACACTGGCAAATAATGTTCATTATATTTTTAGTACAAAATTTCAGCTTGATGAACAATATTTATTTATACAAAGCGTTCTTTCCTGATCATTTATACATATTTGAGGACTTTCTCTTTGTTATTACATTTTCCAACTGTAAAAAAGCCACAATATATGGTCAAAAAATTGCGAAATTGTGTTTGTTTATTTTGATTCGCGAATTACTTACATTATAAGTCACTTGGAAACATTATCATTTTTATGACTAAGTTATGACAAATTTGTGCACTGTTATACCAAGTCAGGTTCAATGCTATGAAGATGATACATCTCGTGTCACTCGTACCAATCTCACGGAATATCAGAGGTAAACTAAATGTCAAACATGAAAGCTTATACGACTTTTGTAAAATAATCATAGTTTGAACTATTATTTACCCAATAAAGTAATTTTAAATGTGAGTATACTAATTATAAATTATAATTACAAAGATATGACTATTCTGTCATGTTCATGGGCAATGCCATAAACGATTATCTATTGATGGATAGAGGTGGCAAAATTTAAACCTTTCACCGGGTCTAATTAAAATGTTTAGTACAGCTAATTGACTAATATCGTAATATTTGTTCACTGCAAGGACATTTAATTCAATATGTAAGCTTCAATTAAAAATGCAAATCTTTTGTACTATTGTAGGGTGGTTCCTTCTATGTGCGTATAATATTGAACTCAATACGAAACGCTGATGATTTCAAATTAAAATATATTGCGTTTTTAACAATATACTCGAATTTTAAAACAAAAGAGATTAATTTTCTACGAAAAGAGATACATTTTCAACGAGAGAGTGTTTGAGTTTCGAAGCTAAAAAGTAAAATGTTTGAAAAAACACTTAACTTTTAAATTCTGAAAGATGAATTTTCAACCCAGAGATAATAATTATTTAACCAAATAGATAATATGCAACGAATAATCAAATAAATTTTAAACAACACAGTTGCATTTATAATTAAATAGATGATCTTCCAAGCACATGAAAGGAATTTTCCAAAAAATATTTAAATTTTTAACCAAATAGTTAAATCTTTAAGCCAAAAAATCAGAAGACAATTGAGTTTTTAAAAAAGATAGCTACATTTCACCTCAGAAATTTTATAACAAAAAAGATGAATGTTCTATGTAAAAACTAAAAAGATACATTTTGAAGAAAGCAGTTAAATTTTCGAAAAAAAGTAAGTTTTTAACAAAATCGTTAAATTTTCTACAAAGATGAATTTCCAGCCAACGGGTCAAAACTTTAAGCAAAATAATACGTTGCATGCTTAGTGAGAAATAAGGGCCTTTTTGAAACGAGGGCAATGATTTTGTAACGAGCGGTAGGTGAGAGCGCGGTGGCGCCCGAACTAGAGATAAATTGCGTGTTTGTATACCTCCATACACAAAAGCAAAAACGTATTTTAAATCGATGAAGGCATGCACGAGTGCTTATTATAAAATCATGAATTATGTGAAAGCGGGTGTAACTATATTTGTCTAAAATTACGCGCATAGCACGTTACACTCACCATAGAGGGAAGTCCCTGTACGCCGTAAGATGTTCGCACAAGAAAATGCGTGTGCAGTATATTGAAAACGGCTGATGCACGAACCGTCTGTGCACGTACACAGAACGCCAACCAATCGCGTGCGATCTGTCGTGCTGCTTCGGTGCGAGCTAGTTACGTACCGTTCACCTATCGGACTGTCGAAATATTGAAAAAAATATTAATTTGTAAAATAGCTTACAATACCGGCTTTCTTCACAATAATAAACACTACACTATCTCCTTAAACACACTAATATTTTCAACGTCGCAAACTTCTGCACTTCGAGCGACGTTCCGATAGGTGAAGGTGTTCGCACAAGAAAATACGTGTGCAATATGCTGGAAACGGCTCACGCACGATCCGTCCATGCGTACACGCAGAGCACCAACCAATCGCATGCGATTTGTCGCGCTGGTACGATACGAGCAGGTTACTTACCGTTCACCTATCGGACCGCCGCTCGAGAAGCAGAATTTGCGACGCTGCTAATATTGGTGTGTTTTCAGAGAGAGTGTAGCGTTTATCATTGTGGAAAAAGCCGGTATTGTAAGCTATTTTTTAAATATTTCGAATATATATGACAAGCTTATAAAGCGTACTTTTTCGTTCGTCTATGGAGGCATGAAAGCAAACCATTTTTATGATGTTCTGAAAAATACTATACTTCAACTAAAAACAGTTACATTATGAACTAAATGGTTTCATTTTCAAGCAGAGCAGAAAAGTGTTTTAGAAGACAGTGGAATTTTCAATCCAAAAGGTCGACTTTTTTGTCTGAAAAGATAAATTTTAAACAAAAAAATCAAATTTTGTACCAAAAAATCAACTAGTATTCACTAGAATGATGACTTTGAACAACAAAAATTAATTTTGACAAAAAAATCCAACTTTTAGCCAAGAAGATAAATCTTAAGTTAAAAAATTAAATTTTCAGAAAAATCCAATGTTCAACAAAATAGTTGAATCCGCAATCAAAACATATTAATTTTTATTTAAAAATTTCATTTCAAACTAACTACTTGAATTTTGAACTCAAAACGATAAATTTTCATTGCAAAATGGAATACCAAAATTTGCAGATCAAAAATTTGATTTTCAACAGAAAAAAAAGAATTTTTAACAAAAGAGTTATATTTTTAACCAAATAAATGGATTCACAACTACCAAAAAATACAAATTTACGACAACATACATACATTTTCAACTAAAAGTGGAATAATTTAATTTTCAGATCAGAAAATTAATTTTTAACGAAACAGCTGAATCCTGCACTAAAACAGATTAATTTTCAAACAAACTAAAGAGGTTAAATTTTAAGCTAATAATTAATTTGAAAAAAAAAATTATCAACCAAATAGTTTCATTGACAACCACAAATATAAACCTCAAACGAGTAAAATAAGCTTTTCACAAAGTGAATTAACTTTCAACCAAGCAGTTAAATTTTTGATTAAATTTGCAACTAAAAAGGATTTAGTTTCAACGAAAAAATACTCATTTTAAACAAAATATATGAATTTGATATCCAATACTTATATTTTTAATTTAACAAATTAAGTTTGAAACAAACAAAAAAACGAATTTCCAACCAAATAGTTCAATATTAAAGAATAAAGTAAATGTTTAAGAACGTAGTTCAATTTCAATCAAGTAGTTAAATTTTCAATTAAAAAATCAGTTGTCAATCAGGGGCGAACTGGGGGTCAGACGGCCCCGAAATTGCCGATGCGCCGCTTGTAAAATAAAATCACTACTTTTCGTTTATTCAACTGTTTAAACAATTCAGTTTTCAACCTGCAAATGTGAATTTTCAATAAAAAAGTTCATTTTGTACAAAAGAGTTAACTTTTAATTTAAAAATGATTAAATGAGATTTTAGCAAAGTAATTTAATTTTTCCCAAGTAGTTGAATTTTCAAACAAACAAGAGAGATGAATTTTAAAATCAAGATATAATACTATAGACTTCTCAATTTGAAAGAATTAACTTTCAATCAAAAATAGCTGAATCTTCTAATTGTGTTCTATTAACTTACTCATCTCGCACTGTTCGGATTTAAGCGAAAAACAGGAAAAAAGGGAAGGTTCTTGAAAACATATGAAAAAAGAATTCTTTTCGAAAGAGAAAGAGGAACAGGGGAACAGGGATACGCAATATCGACTCTGTATGTAGATTCTTTACTTATGAAATAAAATCATTAATTTTAATTTATTAAAGTATTTTAAAAAATTGTTATTCACCTTTATATTTGTCATGCCTGATGCTACATTCTGCGTTAACCCCTACCCCCTCAGATCTCAAGTCGTCACAAACCCTGTTATCCCAACCTCTACCCACCCGCAGGCAACGTGACGTAGTTTTCGAACCTCCCCTTAGTTTGCTTTCATTCAATGTTAGAACTAAACTATTTATTAAATTCAGTAGCATAAATAAGACTCTAAAGAAAGGGCATGGTAACCTAATTACATTTTTTATTCTGTTGGGACGGAGGTCTCCCGAGTCGAAATTTAGACCCCACTTTGAAGTTGCAGCTCATTAGAACCTGCTTTGACGCTATTCAAACTTATAGTCCCTGGTTTAAACTTTTAACACCCAGAGAATGAAATATTTGAGCCTACTTTGAGGCTGTAACAACTCTCTGAAGCTACTTTGAATCATTAGAGCCTACATTTTTATAACTCAAGACCCTACTTTGACGCTGTTTAACCTCCCCTTTAATAATTGCCCTGCATGGAATCTTTTGAGCCTACATTGTTCGAACTACATGAAAATAAAGTAAAAAGTATTTTTTACTTAGGTCACTTAAACTCATGGGTCATCTTAATGACTAAATGCACACTCAATTAACAAAAATATTTAATTCAGGTGGTCTAAATCAGCATATCCTTATGTTTTTGGGATCGCTGAATCCAAATCCGGGGTCAAAATAACCCATTTGGCTCATATTTGATCGAAAAATGCAAAAATATAGGTAAAATCTACGAAAATAGCGGTTTTTTGTGCATATTTTTGCAAAAAAAATATATCTTTATCCCCGGTGGACTTATGCAGCATATCCTTATGTTTTTAGGGTCAATTTTTCTGAATCCGGGGTTCAAATAACCCAGTTGGCTTATATTTGATCGAAAAACGTAAAAATAGATGCAAAATCGACGGGAACAGCGATTTTTCGTGTATATTTTTGCAAAAAAAAATATTTTTTCATGGCTGGCGGACTTAACCAGCATATCTATATCTTTTTTGAGTAGCTGAATTCGAATCCAGGGTCCAAATAACCGAGTTGGCTCATATTTTTTCAAAAAACGCAAAAATAGAGGTAAAATCGAACAAAACAAATGACTGTGAACAAAACAAATGACAGATCCCGCTCGAACTTCATTTCAAAACAAATGACTGTGAAACAAACAAATGAAAGCTCGCGCTCGAACTCCACGTTAGTAAAGAGGACCGTGATGATAATCTTTTTAAGCGTGCTTCGTAATGTGATTTCAACACAGTTTTGAAAACCATTATCAGTTTCTTTTTTTTTGTGTTTTTAAATCACTAGTTTACTATACTATACTTATACTATTACTATAAACTCCCAAGTCAAAACATATCATGTCTTCTAAGCGCTGTTTCAATTCCAATTTATCCACTTCCACTATAGCGCATAATTGTGTGGGTGCTCCAGATGCATTTTGCTACATATGTGGTAAATTTGAGGTTTTAGAAAATCGCAGAGTAATCAGCGATGACATAAAAACAATTTATAAAAACTATTTTGGTATGGAAGTTCAAAACCAAAGTCAAAATTGGGTTCCTCAAAAAATTTTCAGTGCTTGTTATAAGGCATTCAATCGATTGAAAGAGAGAGAAGGAAATAAGAAAACCCTTCAGATTCAAGAACCTAAGACATGGAGGAAACCTCTTCGGAAAGAGGAATGCTACTTTTGTATGACAAACCTGATAGGAATTAATAGAAAAAAGAAAAGTGCTATCGAATATCCTGATGTACCTAGCGTCACTAAATCTGTTGAAAATAACGATGTTACGAAAAACTCAAAAAATTTGTCACTTGACAGACAGACGACTGAAGCAGAAGAAAATAAAAGTACTGATAAAGATTTCGATGTTGATCGTAATGAAAGTGACACTTCAGATTATGGTAATGACGAGGGTAATGATGAAAGCAGCAATGTTAATACAGAAGTGTACATACCAGACAATGAAAAGAATAAAGTTCCTAAGCTATTTACGTCTGAAGAATTGAATGGTTTATCGCGAAATCTCGGTCTCCCTAAAGATGCTTCAGAATATCTTGCTTCCATTTTGAAAAAGAAGAACTTATTAACTAAAGGAGTTAAATCAAGTTTGTACAGAAATAGGGAAAAAGATTTTAGACAGTTTTTTACATCTGAAGAAAATGATCATGGAAAATTAGTCTATTGTAAAAACATTGACGGTTTAATGGAAAAAATGAAACCTGGACTATATAGACCGAATAATTGGCGGCTATTCATTGACTCTTCTAAGCGCAGTCTAAAAGCAATTTTATTGCATAATACTAATGTTTACGCTCCAATTCCAATCGCACATTCTACGGAACTGAAGGAGCATTACAGTAACTTAAAATTTGTCCTAGAAAAAATAAATTACTCAACTTATAAATGGAAGATTTGCGGGGATCTCAAAATTCTTGGTATCGTTTTAGGACAGCAATCAAGGTATACAAAAACACCTTGTTACTTGTGCTTATGGGACAGTCGAGATCGCGTTCGTCATTAAAAAAAAAGATGCCAAAAAGATCATCGATTCAGCGAGAACAAAAAAATATAATTGAAGATCCTCTAGTTGACCCAAAAGAAGTTTTGATTCCATCCCTTCATATAAAGCTAGGTCTTTTGAAACAGTTTGTCAAAGCGCTTGACAAGGATGGCGATTGCTATGCGTATTTAGAAGATCAATTTCCACAACTTTCCGAAGCAAAATTAAAAGAGGGGATCTTCGATGGACCGCAGATAAGAAAAATGTTGCAGGAGCCAGAATTCATTACAAAAATGTCTGGCACTGAAAAAGATGGCTGGCTTACTTTTAAAAATGTTGTAAAAAATTTTTTAGATAATAAGAAAAGTCCAGACTATCAAAATGTGGTTTCTGAAATGGTAACAAACTTTGGTAAACTAGGCTGCCTTATGAATTTGAAGCTACATTTTCTTCATTCGCATATAAATAAGTTTTCAGACAATCTGTGAGAATTTAGTGAAGAGCAAGGCGAAAGTTTCCACCAGGATATAAATGAGATGGAGAGGCGATATCAGGGATGTTGGGATATCAACATGATGGCTGACTACTGTTGGAGTTTAAAACGAGATCAAGTCAATCAAGGTACCAAACGAAAGCGAAACCCACTACGTAGGTGTTTTGAGGACAAAAGGGTTCGATACAAGCGATATGAAGAAAAATAAAAAATAAAAGAACCCTATAAGCGTGAGATACAAGGGGACTCATGGTAATAAAACACCCCAAAGGGAACAGAATTTACTAAGTCCACGTCGTTGTTCCTAGGTAACGCTAAAAGTAAATAAAACTTGTTTACAAAAAATCCTACTTTTGGCATGTAAGGACACTAACGCAAATTAAACCCCACGAAACGTGAGACGCAAAGGATCACCGGGCATAAAAAATGTTGTTGCAAAAGTATAGAAGAAAAATCACTGTATTCGCCGATTTTACGTCTGTTTTTGCGATATTCGAAAAAGTATGAGCCAAGTTTGTTATTTGGGCTCAAATTCTCATTCAGCGACCCAAAAGACATATAAATATGTTGATTAAGTGCACCAGGCGAGAAAATATATATTTTTTTTTTGTGCAAAAATATACCTCAAAACTCGCTGTTTTTGTCGATTTTATGTCTATTTTTTCGGTTTTCAGAAAAATACGAGCCAACTTGGTTATTTGGACGCCGGATTCGAATTCAGCGACCCCAAAAACTTATAGATATGATAGTGTAGTCTGTCGGACAGACCACTTTTTTTTGTGTGTCGGTGTTATTTATATATAAATCAATACTTCTTATCAATGCTTAATCACAGAAAAATATTTTCTCTTAACTGAAAATGCTGAAAATTTGTATGAGAATGATATTCATCATAGAAAATTACTAAATACAGTCAATAATACAATAGTACAATAGTCAAAATACAATCAATAATTAATAAAAGTTTATGTATTAAACAGTCATGTAGGTGATTGAGAATCACAACAAATTATAAGAATAAAATATTTTCTATCGCTAACAATAAATATTATGTATGAAATAAAAAATTTGAAAAATATATGGAAATATATATTAAATAATTATAATTAAATTCACAGATTGTCATTAAATTTTTATTACAGTATTACGGTTAATTTATTTGCAACATGATATTATGGAGAAAATCATTTTTTTCCTAGGAACAGTACCACTTTTCCAATGGTTTGGTAATTTTTATTACTACACAATAATAATAATTGAGAGTTTCTGAAACATGTTTTTAGAGGAATATTACTATTTACGTGTCTACCACTTGATTTAGGAGGAAACAGCATTTCTTTTTGTTAGAAAATGTTAATTGTTTTAGTTTTTTTACCATATTTATTGAAGAATAAAAACAGCTAAAAGTATGAAAAATAATTGACTACTCATCTCGACTTTTGAGACGACAAGAGAATTGGGTATAAAACCAGTACTGTTATTGTTATTACAAACTTATTTCCTGATGAGTATTAGATTGAATCTTAAACTCAATATTTGTATTTTTCAGTATAATTGGATTAATTATGATTCTGAACGACTTTTTAAAAATCTTTGCCTAATAAAGAGATAAAAAGATATTTTTATTGAAATCTGTAAGTTTGACATTGTATTCATTTAAGTAATAAATAACACAGAATCAAATTAAAATATGTAGCATCAACATCTTTCAAAGCCTATAATGTAGAAAACTTCTAAAAAACAGAACTAATCTATATTGAACTCTTCAAAAATCGTTTCAAATATTTAACGACACAACAAGTTAAAAAAAAGTAATTATTTTATTAACAGTTTTGGATTCAAAAAGATTTTGGACCTTGAATTATTGGACAAGTGCTAATGATTTTTATCAAAGACAACCTAACGCGGGTTCGTTTCTTAGTACTTGCAAATTTTTCAGTGCACTATGCTTTAGCGTCATAATTAAAGAATTCTTTTAATAATATGTCTAAAAAATAACTGTGAATATCCTTGATTTTTATATTACAGATATTATTTTATTTTTTCTGATAAATAACAAAACTTATTTTTATTCATCCACAAATCCTACATTAGTAGTTTGAGCTTTAAAATAGGGTCTAATTTAACTTAAATACAGACCCTACTTTGACGCTAAATAGGGAAAAACGGCCAATTTCGGACACTTTTAGCGTCAAAGTAGGGTCTAAATTTCATTGAAATCGCTGCATATTTAGAACCTACTTTACAGCTTCCAGTCCCTACGAAGGTAGGAGTTACGGCTTCAAAGTAGGGCCTAATTATCGACTCGGGCTCCTTCTTTCAAGCATATTTCCTTTTAAATTGATAAAGAAAAGAGTTCGAATCGAAAAAACCCCTAGAAGAGAACCTCTTCTATCAAAAATTCGTTGCACCATCAAACTAGAAATTGCTGCGATACTGCAAGTAAAATCTCCGAATGAAAATATTGTATTAGGTTGCGATCGATGCAAATTCCAAACAAACACGCTTATAAGCTAAGCTGCCTGTGGAGAAGATACATATAGGTGATTAGATCATTAGTAATTACGAAGGAGTGGTCGAGTTCTTCATTAAACAGAGTAGAAATTTTAACACTGCTCTGGAAATGATCATAAAAGGAATTCTTTACAATGGAAATAAATAGAAATTCACAATGTGATCTACTGTTCGAGGGACTAGTTGCACTTATAAGTTTGCCTCAAAACGAATCACGAGAATCCCCTGCGATGAGCCCGAGAAAAATGTGAACAAAGTTAGTAAATACCGGCTTATTCAATATCGAACTTGGTCGAGAATTTAAAAAAATTGTGACTAGAAAAAATAATTAACATCTTCATGCATTATTAGGCCATAAATACTTTTAGTCATTATTAATTTTCGGTTGCGACATCATTATCGGTCACAGTATCGAAAAGTTTAGAAAGACAAAATCAGGTAAAGGTAAAAGAGGAAGTAGGAGATATTAAAACGAGTAAGGCAAGGATGTCCTGTCAGCCCACTTCTATTTAATATATTAATCTCAGACTTAGAAAAAGAAATAAAGAGAAAATGCTAGGCAGGAGTTAGAATCGGAGAAGAAAAGATATATACACTGGCATATGCGGAAGATCTAGTGTTGATGGTAGAGGATAAAAAAGGAACGGCAGGCTTTATTACAGGATTGAAAAAATACTTTAATTGGAAAAAATTAAATTTAAATATAGAAAAGACAAAGATAATGAGGTTAAGAAAATTACAGAGAAGAAAGGAAGAATAGAATGGAAATGGAAGAGAGTAAAGTTAAAAGAAGTAAAGGAGTTTAAATATTTTGGTTACAATTTGCGAACAAGTGGACACTATAGAGGTTATATAATAGGAAGGATGAAAAAAGCGACAGGGGTAATGAAACAGATACAGGGAAGAGGAAAAATCAGGTTAAAACATTATTGGATAAGGAGAATATTGGAGCGGATATATGGGAATTGAGCGTTTACAAGAAAGGTATGTAAGGTGGACGCTAGGAGTCGACTGGAGGACGCCTGGACATATGGTGAGAAAAGAAGCATAAAGGGATAAATTAAGGGCATGTGATACTTAAAATTTCCCCGGCTTTTTTCCACAAAAAGAACATTTTTAAAAACTGAATTTGGAGATGCTATAAAATGTCATAACGGATGTCCCCGGGCTCTTTTTTGAGGGATAATAACAAACAAAATTTATTGTGCTGAATAAAAATTTTATGCATATGCATTATTTTGAGGTTACGTCGTTTTCCATCTCTGCCTTTTCGATAATCTGGAAATTATTTATGAAATAAACTTTTTTGATTGCCTGCAAACAAGGTTAGTTCGGGGAGATTATTTACTATGTTTATTTGTAAGTGCAAAGTTTTCGGCCAAAAATATTGTGTAGTTTGGAAGTAACGCTCGAGTGAATTGTAACACACATAACCTCGAAATATACACGCACGTTGTTAGCAATATCAAAAATTTTTTGATAAAAAAGCACAAAAAAAGTGTGTGGGTACGTCCGTTAGCATGTTCGCTATCATTTCCCAGATTTTGAAGGCACAATATTTCTTATCCTAGGAAAAAAGCCGAGAGAATCTAACACTCAAGAAATCGATACTATTTCCTAAGCGCTATGCAAATTAATCACATTTTGCTAAATTAAAACTTTTTTGAATTAACCCACAAAAAAGTTTGTGGGGACGTCCGTTAACATGTTCGCTATCATTTCCCAAATTTTTAAGAAAATATTTATTATTCTAGAAAAAAAGCCGGGGGAATCTAAAACTGGTAAAATCGACAATTTTCTAAGTATCACATGCCCTTAAGTACTAAAGTGGGAAAGAGGGTAGGAAACGAAGCTAAGGGAAGAAGGGGGAGGGGGGAGTTAGCGAAAAAGCGTTTGAATTAGATAGAAGAAAGGAGAGGAAGGACAATAGAACTAAAACGATGGAATGAAGAAAGGAGGAAGGTTTTTAGTGCTAGAGATATAGGAGAGGGGAATGGAGTGAGCTATGAAGAATATGAGAAAAAGGAAAGTGAAAGCCAATTAATGGAACGATGGGAATGATTAAGGAATCAAAATATAATAAATCGGATAAGATGATAAAAAAGTAAGGAGTACCAAACTATTTAAAAAAGGGATGGAAAGAGAGAAGATGGGCCAGAACAGCAAAATTTAGGTTGGGAAATCAGATAATAGAAAGGATTTATTGGGGAATGAAAGAGAACAGAAAGTGCAGAATATGTGAATGGACGGAGGAAACATTAGATTACGTATCGGAAGGATGTTGAAGAAAAATGGAGAATAAAAGAAGCTAGCAAGAGAACGTGATAAAGATTCTAGGGCAGGATGGAATAGGCCAGGAGTGGATGAAGGAGTTGGAGAATGCTAGAAGGGCGAATGAGAAGGAATGAAAGAATGGATGTGGAAAAATGGAAAAATTGAGGTAGAAGAAAAGGGAATGAAAAACGAAACGTAATTTGCTTAGATTAGAATCGTAAAGATCTGTGAGTAATAATTATGTAATAGTATAATTAGCGTAAGATGTGGATGCACTTTCACTCACTCGCTCTCGCTTTCGATCGCTCTCTCACTCGTTCGTAATGGTGCAATGATTAATATATAAGTATGAAGATATATTCTTCAAGGAAACTGTGTTAACATAAAAGAGTAAGAGAAATTCTGAACGTCTTTTCCCAGCGTAGCGAAGATGATATTTTTCCAGAAAAAAGTTTATGGAGATATAAGAGATTTAGTTATAGAAATAAGAATTAATATAAAATGTTGTAAATATTTGTAAATGTTAAGAATAATACAATATAAGATATCTATATACAGTGTGTACGTCCACTGAAATTAATTTTGTTCGAAAATAAAATAAATTAAGAATCATACATTTTACCAAATACTGCCTCTCTATCAAGTTATAGTGCTTAGAGTAACAAATTTCGGATCCGACTTTTTCAATAATGCCGTGTGAAGTGTATACGAATTTACTCTTTTAATCCTGAACGAGGCATTAATGCTAGCGCGGCAATATTTGGAATGGGCTTTCGAAATTCGTGCGCGCTCGAGAGCGTGATAGTGGTGGGGAAACCCTATTCCGAAAAAAGTTATAACCCTACAAGTCCGATCGTGGCACTTTTGAGAAGGTGGACTGTACTTTGAAAATTTTACAAAACCAGCTAAGCACTTTTCTCATTAAAATATGAGAATCTATCAGAAAATGGCTACTAACAATATATAGTTTATACTATCTACAGTCTGTCAAGTTAAAGCGTGGGTGGCTTTACTCGCAGTCGGTAAGGTGTATCGACATGATTTTGATGTCAAAATATTAAGAAGAGCTCCCTCTTTC
>NC_046660.1:90172139-90188656 GCF_010883055.1 Belonocnema kinseyi
GGGAGCTCTTCTTAATATTTTGACACCAAAATCATGTCGATACACCTTACCGACTGCGAGTAAAGCCACCCACGCTTTAACTTGACAGACTGTATATATAGTCTAATATTCAGGCCAAGTAGAGGAATATTAAAAAAATAATAAAATTTTCGGCCAAAAAAATGATATCACGAAAAGATGAATTCTCAACCAAGCGTTTTATAGTTGATATTTCAACTAAATAAGGTTTTAATTTTTAAATAAAAACTATAGAATTCAACCAAAAAAGGCGAATTTCCAACAATATAGTGTAATTTTCAAACATTAAAAGCCTAATTTTCTGCCAAAAGAAACGACTATCTACGAAAGAGTTAAGTTCTCAAACCCAAAAAGTTACATTTTCAACATACAAAAATGAATTTTTAGCCGAACATTAACCACAATACTGCTGCAATTTAAAATGAATAGTTTAATCCTCATGCCAAGAAAATTACTGGAAACGAGACAGTTAAGTTTTCGACAAAAAAGATGACTTTCAATGAAATAGTTTGATTTTTAACAAAAGAATTAAATTTTCAATAAAACAGTTGCATTTTCAACCAAAGAATGTAACATTTCTACAAAACAATATGAATTTTCAATCAGGAAAGATTTTCCATTTAAGAGAAAAAAACTCAACTAGTGTTGATTTTTTAAAAAAAGAAGGCAATTTTTTACAAACCAGTTGAATTTTTGACATTATATATAATCTTGTGTACCAAAAAGTTCATTTTCAAATCAAATTGTACAATTTTTCTATCAAAATAATAGAATTTCCAACCCAAAAAAGCGAATATTAAACAAAAGAGTTAAATTTCTAATTCAAAAAACCAATTTAAAAAAACGGTTGAATTTTCGATTTATAATATAAATTGTCAGCCAAAAAGTTCATTTAGTTAAATTGGAATAAAATCTATTAACTCACTCAATTCGCATCGTTCGTATTTAAGCTATACTTTTAAAATAAAGTCACTCATTTTAATTTTGTATAGGATTTAAAAAAATTGGTATTCGTATTCATATTTTCCATGTGTGATGTTACATACTGCGTTAGCATCTCCAGCCGTATGTCACAAATGATCATAAAATCTGTGACTCCTTACTCTCCCCAACATGTAAGTGGGATGTAGTTTTTGAATGACCCCTTATCCTATTTTCAAATGAAGTTACTAAAATTCCCTTAGTGACTAATCCCTGCATTTCTGGAATAAAATGATGGCCTAAAACGGTGAAATTATTGCATTGAAATAGTTTAGTATCAAAAAAGGTCTTCGTTAGTAAATACGTTAGTTATATAGGACATAAGTTTATCGAGTGATTTATGTAGCTGCTGATTGTTACGCAACACCAATGATGCGGATCAAGGTAGAACGCTATTAAACCAGTTCAACGGCATTCTCATACAGGTACGGGATGCTGTGATCTATTTTCATGCGAATCGAACTTTACTATTCGAAAAATATAAACCTACTTTAGAGTTTAGATTAAAAAAGAACAAAGTATCACATTATTCATATCAAAATTCATGTATCAATCTTACAGTTAAAATTGAGTTTTAATTTGAAATTAAGTTGTAATTTTTATGTTGATATTTTTTGTTTGATAGCAATGAAAAATCTGTTGAACACTTCAGCACTTCCTACTCATAAAGATACATCAAAAAAAATTTCAAGAACATCAAAAAATAAGAAATAGATAAACAATAAAACAACATAAATGAAAAATGCTCATATTTAAATTGTTTAAATGTATTTTCGCTAGTAAATAGATTTTGATTCCTTATTATCATCAATTTTATTTCTATAGTACATTATTTTCAATATAGAGCCGTTATTCGTTTAAAGTATTTATGAAGATAAGCTAGAAAGTAATAATTTGAAAAACGCAAAAATAACTGTTTTAAACCCCTACTTTTTTGTTTTCGCTTTCACTGACTTTAAATTTGTGTTTAATGTATTTTTATCAGTTCAAACATCTAATATGTTTAAAACATTCTTCAATGTCAGCCAAAAAAAAGATTATAGTGCGAAAACCAGAAAATGAAAAAAGGATTTTTCACGTCAATAACAAAATTAGGAACAAAAACCTTTTTTTATTAGGCAATTGGCTAACTTGTAAAACCAAGCCATATATCAATTAATTCCATAAAGGTCCTAATATACGCCTCGTGATAAAAATAATCTGCGGTCTGGTAATTGAAGTTTTAAATTGTTTGCAGTGTTTTTATCTAACTTCAGATGAATAATATCTCGAGGATTTACTGTGAATTAAAAGTTTCTCCGTGAACAAAACACTTTTCGGAAAAAGATGGCACTAACACTTTTGTTATCAAGATTGACATACTAGGACTTTTCTTACAAAAAATTATGTTAAGAACTGTGAAAGAAGCAAAATATTGTTCTAAAGGGGTAGTTAAACCAAATGTAAGGGTGGTTCTATATAACTTATAGTTAGTAATTCTGAACAAAGGTAGGGTAACATTATTTTTAGTGATGCCAACAATAATTTTATTGTCATACTTATAGCTTTTAGATTGTGATTTGTAATTTTTACAGAAATGCACACACACACACACACACACACAATTACCTAACCGTTTTTAGCGTTTAAAGTTGTATTTACACGCCTTTCATACGCAGACGGAAAATGTAGGTTCCTCTCAATCTACCATTGGGATGATGCTTATGTAACCGAACGGTTACATAAACGGGCTGAACTGTGAACCCTGTTAATAATTTTTACATCTGATTTATTCTTCATTAAGTTAAATAAGGGGCCGTTCAAAAACTACGTTAGGATATTTTGAACATTTTTTCGATCCTTCTATTCTTCGTCACATATAATCAAATTACGCATAAACCCATTAGGGTGACGTTACAAATACGAACACCCTCCGCCAGCCCTTTTAGGTACAAATTATCGAATTCGATATAAAACGCTTAAGATTTTACATAGAAATACATTGGATATTTCAACAAAGTAGTTGTATTTTAAACCAAAAAGAGACGAATAACTCAATAGTTGAGTTTTCAACAAATGAAGACGAACTTTGTACTAAATAGTCTGGATGTATGACGCAACCTGATGAAACTAGCGCTGAGTGCGGTCCTCCTGTTGTTTGTCATGCTTGACTGAGCAGCGCTTGCCCTCTTGGACCCGCAGCTCCTCTCATCAAGGTACCGCTGGACGGCATCAATCCTCGGAACGCACAAATTCAGTTTTCTGAAATCTATGTTCGGGTATAGTTTCATTTTCAAATAAAAAAGAACAATTTACAACCAAAAAAGAAATGGTAAAATCTCCACTTAAAAAAAAATTATTTTCAAGCAAAGAATACGAATTTGCAGCAAAATATTTCAATTTACAAACAATAAAATGAATTTTGAGCATTTTTAACAAAATAGTTAAATCCTCCACAAAAAAAAAACATATTTCCACAAAATTTAATTAATTAATTATTTTTCATCAAGGAAAGATTTTTCATTCAAGATAATAAAATAAGCATTTTTAACAAAATAGTTTAATCCTCCATGAAACACACATTTCCACAAACGTTAGTTTCTACAAAAACAAATTAATTATCGAACCCGAAAGACGAATTTTCATCAAGGAAAGATTTTTCAGTCAAGATAATAAAAAAATTTCAACCAAATTCTTGAATTATGAATGAAAATGCGAATTCCCTAGACAAAATTTGAATTTTCAACCCGGTAATATGCATTTTCAATCAAAGAGTTAAATTTTCTACAAAAATGATCTTTTTTCAACCCAAATAGATGAACTTTACACTGAAAACGATAAATTTGCAATCGAAAATGTATTAGTTAAATTTTCCGTTAAAAAAATTTATTTCCAATAAAAATAACGAATATTTGAAAATTGAGTTAAATCTTCAAACAAACAGTAGAATTTTGAACCAAAAAAGTTGAATTCTGAACCAAAAATATAATAGTCATGGACATAGGAAACAAGGGACTAGGCATGCCATTGCGGGGGTGATGAAATGAGGGGGATTCAACCCCGTGGATTCAACCCCGCTCGCCAAGTTAGGATAGCATGCCTAGTCCCGTGTTTCCTATGTCCATGATAATAGTAGATTCTATGGATTTTCTAATTACGTTCCATTAATTCAGTTTTAAGCAAGTGAAAAAATGAAAAAAAATGGAAGTTTCTTTAAAGGAGGGGGAAAAAGTGGAATTCTTTTTAAAAAGGGGTAAATAAAAGAATAGAGTTTTGTCATATTCTGTGTTAAATCCTCTCCTTCTACATGTGAAATTATCACAAAACCTATTAACCTACTCGTCCTCCCTGGCAGTTTGATGTATTTTTTGAACGGCTCCGAACTTCATTTAAAAACCAAAGCTGAATAAACATGTAAAATCCTACCTGTTTTAGTAATTGAAGTCGGTATCCTCATAACGACCTTGGAGCTTGTAAGTTTTCATCCTATACGATTGAAAAGTCGGTGAATCTCATAATCGTGAATAAATAGCATCACGAAACGTGATACCGTAATACGTCATCGACCCTCTACTTCATCCCTTCAAGTTGCGTCAGAGAGTTGTGCAATTTCTAGAAAATGCAATCCTCCAATGCTTTTGCCGTATAATCTTTTCTTTGTATATCTTAGTCGTGCAAATGTCTTTAGACAAAGAAAAGGCAATGCCGAACTACATAAAGTTACAGCTACGTCGATGATCAACGTCTGCAATTTAAATACCGCCGCATTTTTATTCTTACTTTTTATTTAGATAATTTTAAAATATAGATACGATAATATCATTTGACATATAAACAGGGCCACCGGAGAAAATATACTTAAAAAGTGAAAAAATTGACTAATTAATGTAACCATTTTAAAAATCAAATAATTATTCATAATTATTTATTGGTAACTATTATTTATTGGTAATTATTAATCACGTAACTCAGAGGTTCTGATAAGTATCTATCAATGTGACGATGTGGTTTTGATGAAAACTAACGAAACTAGTGAAATAGAGGTTAGGCCACATTCTGCTGTGAATTCTGACTATTTTGATTTTGTAGCTTTATTTGTTAAGATTATTGTGCCAAAAAAGTTTCCCTGTTGTACTATTTGGATTAAGAGTCAGTAGTACGTTGATCAATTATGAAAAACTGTAATTGTACAATAATTTTTAGAAATAATAGATTTATAAATGCGCTTACCGTTTCACTTTCACTCCTCGTATTCCTGCACTTACGAGGTCACAATTATTCTTAAAATACACCAATACCATAAATATATCTATTTTAGGTAGAGTTCCGCTATTGGCTTTCACGAAACCCTCCTTTGACCTTTTTTTAACAATATTTTGCAACTTCTATTTTCGAGTTGCACATAACCAAAATAAAACATCGGCACAGAAAACGATGTTTGAGAATCACTGACATCCCAGCTAGCACGTATGGTTGTAACAAGATTTAGAAAAACAGTCACTATAGTCACTTCGCTGATGGTCACCCAGTGACAATATATTTCCCACTCAAAGTATAGTAACATGTTACAAGCGGACTGCGGAGCAAGTAACACTATCCCGCCATCATAGTCCCATGCTTGTAACAAAGTGATGCTTAGAAACGCAACGTCAAATGAGAGGTTAACCTCTAAATAAACGGAATATTGGATCCGCCATTTTGAATTTTTACAACCTAACTGTATATTCGTAATCAGTGATCCTTAAAGCCTTTAAACGCACAGTACATTTTATTTGATGTCTGGGCGTGGGTGTATAAGTATGTTAAAATCCTTTCTGTTTTAATTTTCTTCCTCCACCCCTAGACAAAAACACACCCCCTGTTATAAGCGCGCATGCGATTAATTTAACATAGGGCTCATTTGAAAGGGCTTGTTTCAGCCTTTAATTTCTGATATTAGCGAAGTTTATGGCACGTCATGGTCCAGCCCTACAATTTTTCAAAACTGGCTAAAAACACCGTTTTTAGGCTTTTAACCCCTATTTTCTCATAAACATGACGTGATGGGAACTTATTGAACCCAGATTCCTGTTCAGCAAGAAAAATTCGTTCGGAAGCACTAGGTGCCATCTTATACGCAAAACTCAGGGTAGGACAGTGTTATTAGCCCGACAGGGAACTGATGCAAACAAGCCTCCTTAGTAAGCTAAGGCGATTATACCGTTACCTGCTAGGAAACTGAGGTACTAGTAACAGTTCCTCTCTTAACAATATAAATTTTCAACAAATTAACAGATACAGTTTGTACCAAAAAATATGAATCCAGAAACAGACGAATTCTAAAACAGATACGTCAGTTTTCAACCAAATAGTTGAATTTTCAACCAGGACGACACACGTAGAAAAAAGAACCTTACATTTTACTGAAAACCAAGTTAAATCTACCGATCTTCCTAGTACGTATATGGACAACATGAAAGTTCAGAAAACGTTACAATTATAGGCAAATAAGTATGACTATCAATGATGGTTACTAGTACCGATTCTCAAGTGGTACTGACCTGCGGATCAGTAGATTTTACCGATTCAGTGGCTATTCTGTACAGTTCCTGGATGCTGCAATTACGAATTATCATGTCATTTGAACGAATAATATAAAGAGATCTGAATTATGTTTTCGGCATAGACTACAGTCAAGCAGCAGTATAAATTGTGAAAAAGTATTGCTAACAAATATTTAATAAATAAGCGCACGGTTATTTCTTATAAATATTTTCGGATATACATATAATTAATCGTTGTTTGTAAGTTATAATGCTTATAATACAATTATAATTTCCCACGCAAGGGGGGGGGGGGGATTCGTACGCATAAACCTAAGCACGCAAGTCAACAGTTTTAACCACTACACTAGTATATGAGTTGCGATCTGTAAAATAATTTTGAAATGCATTTGTGACTGAGTGTGGTGACCTCGGGAATGACTTCTGAATACCTCTGAATACGCAACCATGCCATCGCGACACACAACAAAAGTTCTAGCATTCACATCATATCTATATGTCAGCTGAAACAGTCACAGAACAAAAACACCTCTTGCTGCAATAAACACTCAAGTGTACGCGATGTGTGAACAAGTGGTGCCATCCAAAATTGTATTATTTTTATAAAACCCCTGCCTTACAAAGAGGGAATATGGAGTAATGTGACGACTGTCACAGAAATGTCAAAAAGGAATGTTTTTAGGTGATGCAATCCATTCATTGCCGATTGCGTCGTGAATTCACCCGGTGCTCCGCGCGGATAAGTTGCGTTGCGACTTTAGGTACTAGTTAAGTAAACCGATCCGATCGGTAGCATGTACCGATCATTCGGTAATGTCCACTGCACTACTATTGTCATCTCGGTTCAGTGGATTTTACATGTCGTTCAGTATGTAATACGAGGGAACAGAGGTTTATTTTAATGAAGGATAACCGTTGAATTAACCTTAGTTTCATTGTGACATTTACGAAATGCTAAGTGATTTTAACATTTTCACCTCCTTATTAAGAGCAATTTATACTGTTACGGTTACAAGAAACCCTTTACAATTCTTGATAAGTAAATATTACATTTCTTTTTTTTTTGCGTGCATATTTTCAACTAAAATGTTCAACTTACCATGAAAAGACGAATTTCAAAGCAAATATATAAATTGATATGATACAGCTTTAATAAAAAATGGAAAAGTTTGAATTCCAGTTAAAAAGATTAATTTTTAGCTAAAGAGTTGAATTTTCAACCAAAGAATATTGATTTTTACCAAAAGATATCAATTTTCATTAAATTGTTGAGTTTTTAAACTGAAAAGTCGAATGCTTAAAAAAACTGTGAATTTTTGACTAAAAATGTGATTTTTTAATCAAATAGCGGGATTTTGAATAAAATAATTAGATTTCCTACACAATAATAAAATTTGCAACTATAAAATTTTTACCCAAAAAAATTAATTCTGACCAAAAAATATAATAATACACTTCCCACCAAAAAGAAAATGTAAAAAATCTAATATCAAATAGGAGTTAGATATCATACATTTCTATTGATTTTAAATATAGATTATGTTTTCTTTTTTTTTTTAATAAATGTATGGCAGTCCTGCGTACAAGGAAATGAGCAAAACGAGAGAATATTTTAAAGCGAATTTGCCGAAAGCACATAAAACAGCGATGCCAAGATCAGTGATTTGCTTCAAATTCTCACAAAAAGATTTTTATTCATAGTCTTAAAACTATTTTTGACTTCTAAAATCTAAATACCCACGTTGAGGGACGAACTTACGTCGATGTTTCGTAAACATTACACCTTGAGTCTCCAAATCAAATATGTTTCAGAAAACCTGTAATATGTTTGCGAAATATTCACATCAAGATCAGATCGCCTCAAAGAACACGCCATTTGGAAGATAAAAATAGTTTTCAAATCTCCAATTTATATTTAACTTTTTATAGAGAGCGAATCAACATGTGTGCAAGCATGTGTGTATCAATCTCATGCCGAGAATAGAATTTCGTCCACGAGCATGCATTTACTTTCGTTGTTTGACAATTTTAACAAGTTTTTTAAAGGGGACAGTCTAGCCAAACAGTAACATTTTCTATATGAATCACAAGAGTTTCCCAATTTGTTCCCACGCATTATGTGTCAATGAGAAAGAAAACGGTCGAAAAAAAATATTGAAAACAAAATTTTCAAGTATATACCTTTTTAGTGTAATTTCCAAGGGACGATCTATAAACTTTGTTACACATTTTAATAGGGAGAGGGGTTTTCATAAAAAACTGCGATTGATGACAGAGGTTTGTAGAGTCAGTGGTGTAAGTAACGTTTCGAACTACTAAGTTTGAAAATCACTTTCTTGTGTCAAACTTCACAATTTTGTCCATGTATTCCCCCTTTTCTCTTTTTCTAAATAATTTTTCCAAATCCCTCTGTATTCAAGAAACTTCCCCTTTCTCTGTTTCTTCACTCAGATGTGAACTGAATTAAAACAACCCACTAAGAAAATCCAACTTTTTTTGTGGAAAAGTCTACTATTATATTTCTGAATCGGAATTCATCTCGGTCGGTTAAAAATTTTACTATTTGGTTCACAATTATTTATTTTATTAAAAATGCTACTATTTTCTTCTAAAAATTAAAAATTTTTGTCAAAAAAATCAACTATGTGATTAAAAGTTAAATTGCTTTGTAAAAAATTCAATTTTTTTTATCGAAGATTAATCTCTTTACAAGAAAATGTAGGTACTCAATTAAAAAAAATTAATCTTCTTGATTAAAAAATTAACTTTTGGTTGAATGTTGAACTTTTTTGTTTTAAATTCATTGTGTGAAGATTCATTCTTTTGTTTAGTATAAAATTAATCTTTTTGGTAACATTAACCTTTTTTATTTGAAATGAAATTATTTGGTTGACAATTCATCTATTTTGGTTGAGAATTCAACTATTTTGTGGAATTTTTTTTTAATTGAACTATTTTTCATTTCAAATAAAAATCTATATTGTTTGAAATATCAACTTTTACATGCTTCGTGGAGAATTCATCTTTTTTCGGTGGAAAATCTACTACTTGGTTTAAAGTTAAACTTAATTTTGTTTAAACTCATTTTCTTGGTTAAAAATTCATCATTGCATTTGGAAATTTATAATTTCGGGTTGAAAATTGAACTAGTTTGTAGAAAAATCGGATGATTGGCTTAAAAATTCAACAATGTGGCAGAAAATTAATCTTTTTGGTTGGAAATGAACTATTTTGTTAAAAATTAAAGTTGCCATTGATGGCAACGTAAATAGCGACGGAACAATTCTCGGATGCCGAGCCGTCGCGTCGTGGTAGGGGAAGAGCTCGAGCGAGAGTTAGGCGAAGCAGCAAGGTAAATAACGGCAAGGTAAGTATCGTCGACTGTATTGGATGTTGCAGAATCATTTATTCTGTTCGAAAGAGTTTACACGTTTTCCCATGTTGCACAGAAAATCGCCGATCCTCCAATGTACACCGAAATCGGTGTTCAATAGAATTGCAACAAATTTGAGCCACACAAGTTCATTCGGAGAATCTAGGGGAAAAGCATCATTTAGACACTGTTTTTTCTCATCCAGTGGAACGTGAAGTGTCGTCTACAAACTGTAAGTCACCTGTCAAGATCATTTTGTCGGTCGTTATTTAAGTGAAACAGATGTTAATAAGCACGTAAGTTATAATAATAATTACCTAACTTTTTATTTCCTCCCATTTACCAGCGACTAAACAGTCTTGGAATAAAAATAGTACTTGGCGTGATGTAATATCCAAATGTTAGGTTATTCAAAAGCTACTATATGATATTCAAACCACCAAAGCCGGGATGTACAAACTAAGTCGTGATCGTCTGCATCGAAATTGATGCCTGGTCGTTCGAACAAATTTCCACTAGATTTTCTGCGGAAGTTTAAAGGTACCTTAGATATCTAATCTTGCAATGGCTAGTGACTTACATGAAAGATAAGGTAAATACAATTGTATAATGAAAACAGAAATTTGTTTTTCGCGATGAGTAGGGATGTAAATTTTCATGATACTTTAGCCTGATGAAAAGTTTTATGAAACATTGGGAGTTTCGTGAAACATTGCAATGTTTCAAATATAGCGGCGGGAACATTCAAACTGATAAGATAAGAGCCTATTAGGTATTTTCACTCCAATAAACAGCTAACTTTACTTCGTAGATTTCTGAGGGTAAAATACGGGACCAAACGTATGAGATTCAGTTCATTTTTGCCCTATTTTGCTAACATCTTCATAAAAGGTCATTTTTTCTATATAAGTGTAGTTAAAAAGTAGTTTTTATTTGTAAATTACTATTCAATTAAATAATAATAATGATGATTAATTACAAATATATTACAGAAATAAAGTTTTGCTCCCTGCATTTAATCCATTTTCCCCCCTCAGCTTTTAACAAAGTGAAGCTAGCTAATGGTTGAAGTGAAAATACCTAATTGAGGCTTTCATATCAGGAACTTTTTCCTGCCGGCTGATTTGATTTATTTTTCCGGTTTATAGTGTGGACCAATGGTGCTAATATTGGCACCCTGAGCTACTGCACGTGCGTTAGGGCTGACCAAAGACCAAAGACCAAATTATATTTTACAAAACATTTAATTTAAAAAGAAATTTCTTGGAAAAGTGATTGAAAATAATTATTTATAAGTTTTTAATATTTTGTATGTATTTTTTTGGGAATTCATATAATTATATAACCTATAAATTCATAAATTATCACGACTGCATTGTAGTTATGCTTTCTTCTTTTTTTTACCTCAAACGTCGTTTTGTCTCGTCTCAATCGAAAAGAACAACCTGAAACTTTGTTTTAGAGTTATTCAAATATTATCACTATTATATTCTGCAATTAGCTTCTATATATCAAGCTGCTGAAATATCATATGGTATTTAAAAAAATGTATCTATTAACAAATATTTTGAGAAATATTAGTCTTTCAAATTCAATGAAAATAAACTGTTATTCATCAAACATATGTGTTATAAATTTTTTTCTTACCTGAAATCAAAAGTCACACAATTTGTATACATCTTTTTGTATATTTTAATAATTATTTATTTAAATTACAAGAATTGTTTTTCAATGTAATTTTGAATCGCGCTTCAAAAGGTAGGCAACCAGCGCTCTGCCCTAACGCACGCATGAATGAAAATTATTATCACTTTATTATTGCATTAAATAGTTCCTAAAAAAGAAAAACTATTTTCCAATTGCACTTATACAGAAAAATTACTTTCTACGAAGATATTAGAAAAATAGAGCAAAAATTAACCAATTCCCATGCATTTGGTCAATTGTTATCCCCTCAGTATTCAACGAAGTGAAGTAAGCTAGTGATTTGAGTGAAAATACCTTATTGTATATGTTGACAGTCATAACTTTTTCTATACATCCCGGCTTTAGTTTAAATGTCGACGGGCATGACTAACCTTTTTGGAAGTTGCATTAGGAAGTTGTAATTTTATTCTAAGTGACTGGTACGCCCTATTAAATTAAAGAAATTTGAAAATTAGGTAAATATTATTTCAATTGGTTTCCTTATTAACAATTATTTAGGCTAATATCGCAAAGCGAATAGTTGCTTTGACAGGTATTCAGGTATCTGACAGCGCGGTTCGGAACTCCACAACTCGGCATGAGCCAAATTCAGTCTCCAAATGATACTTTGCCCTAGATGCCCACATGGGCACCTACGTTCAGAGGAATACATTTGAGACTTGAAAACTCTTTCAAATGATCATTGGGAGCCCACTGAAATTTGAGCTGCAACAAATTTAACACCAGCGTTTTTCTGTGTGTTCATTCAACGATTTTTTTTACTAAGTAACTATTTGCGCGACTCAGAGTCTATCTTATGCAAAACAAATCCTACATGATTCTTTCAGAGATTATTTGAAAGTGTCCACGGATGATTGTAATAACAATTCTACTTTTTAGCACACAATAAGAAAAATCGATAGAGCATTACCTAAATTACACGAATTGATAAAACACATATATATATATATATATAATGTATTTGTATGTGTATATATATAAAGGCGCTTAACTTTATTTAAAAAGAAAGTCTGTATTTTGACATAATATTATATTATGTTTCACATAATATTTATGTTACTCGTTTTATGATAAAATATCTTTCTTTAAAATTTTCTTTTGTTAGATTTTCAACTTTCTCCTTATTTTGGTAAAATAGAAGAAAAATTGAACTACTGGCTACAATAACTCATAGTTTGATCTTTTTATGGAAGAGCAATTAGTTTAATAAGTGGACGGAACTTCTTCCCTTTAAAAAAAAATGGTCAGGATCATAGTTTAATAGAATATAATCAAAGAACAAAAGTTTAATCGTTTGTCTTGACTCAAACGACTCTTGTGACTCTAGTCCTCAATTATCACTGGTTGTAACCCGTCATACCGACAGTAATGTAGTCGTACATACGTAATTCAAGGTTCATAGAGAACGAATGGTCCATTTGGTATACACGGTTTCTTACATAGCTGTAAACCATATACTTTCTTACTATCTATTATACTTTTCAATGAAATATTTAACATTTGAATGATTTTATGTCAGCACTCGCTCTATATCTTTATCAAAAGAAACCAACGCAAACGAGAAGAGGTCTTTAAAGGCTACGTCACGCTATTTGGAAACCTTTTGCCATGCCTCCCTTTTCTTTGTCACAGATCATCACACAAAGATTGAATTCCACAGTGTGACGTCACAAATATAAACCTACTTCGACCAAAATGATCTCAGAACAGAAGAAATAGGGTGATTTTTCACGAAAATAGGGAAATAAATTCTTTTCAATAACATTAATGTAAAGGCAATATATTAAACTCAATGTACAATGCTTTAAATCCCTAAAATTTCAAATGGAAGTATATTTCATTCTCAAGACAATAATTGATTTTTCAACGAAAAAGGATTAATTTTCTAACAAAATAGACAAATTTCGAATGAAAAAGTTGAATTCAACCTTCAAAGATAAATTTTCAACAAAATGGTGAACTTCAAAAATAAATATTAAGCCCCCAACGACAAACATTTGCTTTTTTAAACAAATAGTTAATTCTTTAAGGAAAAAGACGTTCTTTTTAGAAGACAGTTGTATTTTTTACGAAGACAGATGAATTTTTTACCAAAAAACGTGATTTTCAATACAAATGGATGAATTTTACATCCAAAAAGAAGAATTTTCAACAAAATGGTCGAATTTAAAAAAAAATGAGTTTATAAAACAATAGGTGAATTTTTCACAAAATAATAATAACAATTTTGATATTTTCTACAAATATAGTTGAACTGTTATCTTGCAATGATAAATTTTAAACCATATAGTTGAAATTTCAAAGAAAAAAAGTTCCTTATTAAACCAAAAGTTGCATTTACAATCAAGTGGTTGAACTTTCAAGTTGAGAAGATTAATTTTCAAGGAAATATTTAAATTCTTAAACTAAAAAGATTTAAATTATGTATAAAAAGCAGTCGAATTTAACAAAAAAATATGATTTTCAACCATAAAAAATCAAATTTCTACCAGAAGAGATGAATTTTCAACTAAGAAAGATTTTTCATTCCAGTGATGGAAAATACGTCAACCTATTTTCTTTAATTTTCGAACAAGAGGACGAGTTTCCTACAAGAGAGTTGAATTTTTATGCTAAAAAGATTTTATCAAAAAATTCATTTTATACCCAAAAATTGAATCTTGACATTTCCAGATTAAAAAATTGATTTTCAAAACAAAAAGAACGGATTTAAGACCATAAATTGTTAATCAAAAATAATATACAGTGAAACTCTAAGATAGGGCCACCTGATATAGTTCTTACGAGAATTGACGCCGCGCCACACTTAGGAGTAAAAGGAGCTACGGGGAGTATGCGGTGATCACACAGGCGGAAACAAAAAAAAGGGGTTTTCATACGAAACGGCACTCTATTTTGTTAATTCCCCACATCATCTAGCCCCAAACCGGCTAGAATTTAGATTTTGAATTTTGTTAGATTTTGAACTAAAAAAGATTAATTTTGATACAAAAATAGATTGGTTAAGTTTTCAGTTAATCAAATTAATATTCACCTGAAGAGAAATATTTGGAACAAAATAGTGAATTCTTCACCTAAATAGTCGAATTTATAACCAAAAATATAATATTAAAATGTTCAATAAAAAATCATTCATTTTTGGCAAAAAAGGTGGATTTTCTTATTCGATTAGAATCACTAATTTACACTTTTTCCAGCATTCAGAAAAATTGTTATTCACATTTATATTTTTCATGTGTCATGTCACATTCTGCGTTAACCCTTTCCTCTCTTTCACAAATCGTCACAAAACCTGCTACCTCCCCCTCCCAACCCTCTGCTAGTGTAACGTAATTTTGAATAGCTCCTTCTGCAATTTAAAAAAAAAACATTACGTGGTAGTCTAAATATTACACAGTTCAAGGATAATTTTTTTTTGCCCCAGAAGTAAAATCTACGCTTTTCAGCAACAGAAATACCTCTTAAGAAAGAAATACTATCCACTTTAATTTTATTTCATCAATAGCTTTTGGCACCCGTTTCTTTTAAACTAACCATTTCATTAAACTGACACCATAAACTGTCTGCTTTTACAGTATCATTTACGAACACTTTTTAGACCACCCTAATATCGTTTTTATGTTTTAATAAAATAAATATTGACTACCAAACATTGATACCAGCATTCATCGCATGAATGACATCAAGAGAAATGAGGCTAGCAGACTTCAATGCGAATCGCGTAACTCGTCAGATAACCTAAATTGATTTACAGAGAAATAATCTCGTTATATTCGCATCTCTATTGCCTTTTTTTAGATTTACAGATGATATAAACTAATTGAACGATGTCAAACAACGAATGCATGAATTTAATCAAAATTGAGCTTTATAAAAATTCTTTAAAATATTATTATTTTAATTTCCTTCACTCTAGAACCAGTTCAAATGATAAATTAATATTTTCCCTTCAATTTATTTAAAGGATTTAAATTTTTCAACGCCATATAATAAAATTAACTTAGTTACTGAACATCACAATTTCTAGAAATTTGTCGAGTTATTCTGACACGACCTGACTTTATTCACTTCGGATAATAACTCCGATTTCAGGATGGAATATACTTACGGGGGAAGGGGTAAATATGAAATCTTATTATCGTGTGCGATAGGTACACCGATTGTGAACGAACATTCAATTTCCAGAATTAATCATTTTTATTCATTAATCTACGTTACATTTACATATAATTACGCCGAAAGGAAATCGCCTAATCGCACGCCACATTTTTTTCTCGATACAAAAAATCCAAACATGAAAAATTCGGCATCTATACATTAACTCCAATGTTAGACCTAATACATTAAAATACACCGCAACAGAAGCAAACCGCGTCAGATATAAAGCATTTTTAAATATATTTACAACATTTATACACGAAAATAAATTTTTGGTTTTTAATTTTCCGTATGATTTTCAAAATGCGTAGGTTTGTAAAACTTAGTGGCTTTTTGCAATTTTTGAGATGACAATAATTTTTATTTTACCTGACACCAGGTGCAAATAATCAGTCAAAGTCATTTCGGAAATTATATTCTTTCGTTTATAAAAGTTGCAACCTTCAGTTAAATGAAAATTATAAAATTGTCAAACATAAAGTAAGAAATGTAATGGCGAATTTAACCATTAATAATGAATAGAAAAACATCCAAAACCCATTCAACTTAGCTTCCATTATATAAAAAGATACATTTTGAATCTGAAACAAAAATGTGGATACAGTTTTAACGCCAGGTTAGGACTTCGTATCGTAATAAGCATAGACGTTTATATAATCTATATAATGTATTGCTGCATCAATGGTCCATTTTGATGAAACCTGTACACATAGTGTAAGGGTTCATGTGAAACATAGCGCAAACTAGTGGACATAGAG
>NC_046660.1:90188756-90192641 GCF_010883055.1 Belonocnema kinseyi
TATCATCGGATGAAACACATTCCGTTTCTATAAGACTATAAAACTTACAGCCATTTGTTATTAATTATTAAATAAAAATTAACCTCTGCAAAGATTTCTCACACACTCACATCACTCTCCCTTTCTTTTTCTCCCATATCCCTCACTTAAATTCATTTTTTGTTAATAATGCGCTTTTACAACACGTTTAGGATTTTTTAACGCTGGATCAATGTAATCTCTTAACTCTGAACTCTCAATAAGCAATACTGAAGCAATTGTGAATATACGTCAATCATATAATTGATTTAATAATAAAATTGTTGCTTAAAAACGGGAAAGCAACACTTTTCCCTTTTTTAACGACAAATAAACTTTTCTAATAAGTATAACAATTTTAACAATGTTTGAAGTGAAACTAAATATTTATTTTAATTTCTTAATTTAGTTCATTGGTTATAATTGTTCAAGTTACAAACATTGTTAACAGCCAATCTTTTCGTCCACTTTTATCCAAAGATAATGCTGCTCTCACTGCGGTAATTTCTTTTTATATTTAAGTTTATTTTTGTCACAATAGAGGAAGTAAAGTAGATTTTTTTAAATAAATCATTTAGCATTATCAAATATTAATTTAATATGTAAGTAATACTTAATGAAAATGTTAATTCTTTTTTCACTAATTCCACCTGACCAGCTCGGTCGTTTCTACGGTGAGAGAAATTTCAAGAGAATAATTCACGGAAGCGCGTGATTTTAGAGCTACAATTTTTATGTCATTCAAAGTCTGGAACTCTGTGATCTAAAAGCATAGAATTCGAGACCAAAAAGCGAAGGAGCATGGCCTAATGCCTGAAACTTCGAGACCAATGCTTTAAAAGCAAGGGTTCCGAGATCTTAGTTCTCGCGCCAAATCGCAATTAATTCAAGGAGTACTGTTGTAAATTACTCTCCTGAAATGTCTCTCCGTGTAGCCACATGCATAAATTGAAAAGTAAACAAACAGTACTTTTACTCAAGCTGTTATCGTTGAGGCAAAGAAACGTGATTAGTAGTGATTAAACTTGTCAATACTAGGAGGTCACGTGCGATTGCCTTAAATAACTTTGACCGTTTTTTACACAAACTCGAAGTATAGCTAAGCGATGAAACCAAGCGCCATCCGAAAGAGATCTTTGTTCGATTTACGGATTTATCCAAAATACAAGCAATAGATCAAGACAGAAAGTATCAATGATTCATTTGAAACAAATAAATGCTTTTTGAATTCGAAACAAAGTCAGGATTTTTGACTCCAAATGATGAACTGTCATTCGGGGAGAGAATATTTATTTTACAAATGAAAACTTTATTTGCTTCAAACCTCGCAAATCCTTCAATCTTTCTACTCTGCTCCCTCAATGCCAAGTCTGTACGCATTATCAAAGCACGGGAATTGATTACGCTTTTTCGAAAGTTTTTTTTTCGTTTTTCGTAAAATATTATTTAATTCTGATATTTTCCAGTCAGACAAGTATTTAGCGTATGTTTACTATCGACCCCTGGGTTTTATTTATCATTAATTGAATTTTAGTTGTGAGACGATTTAATTTCGTAGATTTAAAAAAAATATTTATTTAGTATCAAATAACATGTCATGAAATGCAGAAATGCTAATAAAATTGTCGTTCGTTATAAATGTAATAAATTAAGGAGCAGTAATTATATTAGATGAATTGTTAATTTTTAGTACAAAATTTAAATGAGAGAGGCAGAAAAAGAAGTAGAAGCTGATTTCAAATGCTAAAAGTGTCCGTTCGACGCGAGAAAGGTCAGGCCACAAAAATCTGTTATTGATTCTCTAGAATTGACCTCACAACTAAAAAACCGAATCATCATCGAATTAAAAATGTATAGTCGTCGAGATTATAAAATAGAAGCATTTCATAAATACTTAGAAACTGGAAATTCCAATCGATAAGATTGATTGAATGCCTAAATTCCTAATACTAAAAACTTATTTCCATAAAAATTGTAAATGTTTTCAGTTTTCGACTCTTGCATCTTTTATTTTCTTGTGAATATAAAAAATGCCGACCAACAACAAAAAAAAATGTTGTTTGAAAAATTGACATGTTGGCGATATTTTTTATTGAGACAAATGAGCGTTCGATTCGATAAAAAAAACATACACTGAAACGTCATTCTACCCTTTGAACCGTTATTCAACGCCGAATACAGACTGGCCTAATTGAGATTTGAATAAGTTAGCAAGAAATGCAATTTACACGAGTGTACAAGCAGAGAGGTTGTTTCAGATGTGATGCAAAACAAAGGACACTGAAACGTGCACAAAACTCACCTCCCGTTCCACAAAAAGCTATTAATAAGCCCGCATACATGAACAAATATGGGATTACGTTATCGCATATGTTACGTATTACAAAACTCACAACTACTGTGTCTCCGTACGATATGCAAACATTTTAGATCACATCGATAAGAAATAAACTCTCATAAAAAGTTGATGGCATATTCATTATCAGAAACACAAAGGAAAGTTACTAGCTAAAAGCTCTTGATAATGAATCATTATGTAATTGGGGCCATGAAGATTAAGAGTTTAAAAGTAAATTATTATCTCCACTTCTTAAAGAGAATCGCAATGAATCAGAATGTATAATCAGACTTCACAGCCCAAAATTCTCTCAGAATAAGGGAAATTGAGTGATTTTCACAATAGGGGAATAATAGGTGAAAACATTTTTTTTAATAAAATTAATGTACGTATCCTATTGAATACATTTTTTAACTTTTTAAATTTCGAAGATTTCAAGTCGAAATATATTGCAATTTCAAGCAAATAGATGAGTTTTTAACGAAAAATGTTATAGTTGATACTTCAACGAAAAAATATTTTGATTTTAAATCTAAAAACATTTAATTCAACCAAAGTTGACATATTTTTCAATAAAATATTTGAATCGTCAACAAAAAGCGATAATGAATCAACCGATAAATATGAATTTGTATAAAAAAAGTTCATTTCCGACTAAATACTTCAATTTTCTACCAAAATAGTAAAATTATCAAGATAAAAAGATGGATTTTTTGCCAAACAGTAGATTTTTCACCTCAAAAATATAAAATTTCAACAATAAAGTTAATTTTCAACCAAATAGTTGAATTTTCTACCGAAGTAGTTGAATTTTTAACACAAAAAAGCGAATTTTCAACCAAATATTTGAATTTTCAACCACAAAGGATAGCCTTTAAAATAACCGTGGCTACATGTAACGAAATATCGGTACGAATAGCTGGCTTTTTCTGAGCGAATTCCAGGATGAAGGGGAAGTGGCCTATGGCATAAATAATTTCTGTAAGAATAGCCAGACTTTTTCATTGCATGTTAACACTTAGTTTTTAAAAATTGTGGGGTTTTCGACGAAATAATTGAATTTTTTACCCAAAAATAATATCTTTTAACAAATAGTAATCATTTTTAACCAAAAAAAGATATTTTTGAATTCTAAAAAACATTTTCGAGAAAAAAAGATGACTTTTTAAGATAATAGTTGAATTTTTAATAACAAAATAGTTGAATCTCTATTTGGTATTGGTATTGCATTGGTGGGCGGGGGAGTCCGTGAGGTCCCCCCCTGGCGCTCAAACTAAGAATTCTATTGTGCCAAACCCGTGTAAATTGCTCGTAAATGACCAACGACCAGCGTGCGATAGTCCCCTCGACATGGAGCCTCTTCCCACGGAAATCGCTGATTCTTTTTCGAGCCTCTCTAAGTCGCTCAGTGATTCTCAAGGAATAGTCCCCGCGACATCGAGCCTCTTCCCCGGGAGGACACTGACCTTAGTTGAATCTCTAAGGGATCACTCACAAAATACGTGATACGTTCAGGTGGGGGGGGGGGG